>NW_022631005.1:12932430-13159354 GCF_010015895.1 Lontra canadensis
GGAGCCCCATATTGGGCTCCCTGCTCAGTGGGGAGCCTGCTTCTCCCTTTCCCTCTGCTGCTCTCCCTGCTTGTGCTCTCTCTGTCAAATAAATAAAATGTTTTAAAAATTTTTTAAATTAAAAAATAAAGATGTAATTTATTTACAGAGAGAGGGATGAAGCTCAATCTCATGACCCTGAGAGCATGACCTGAGCTGAAATCAAGGGTCAGATGCTTAAGGGACTGAGCCACCCAGGCACTCTGGTAGTATATCTTGAAATATGGTATTGTGTTATCTCCAGATTTGTTTTTGCTCAAGATTGTTCTTGCTACACAGAGTCCATTTAAAAGACACAATTTGTAATGACCCTCTAGTTTTGATTAAGTCTATTAAGCTAGCAATAGTCTTTTTTTTTTTATTTTTTAGATTTTATTTATTTATTTGACAGACAGAGAACACAAGCAGGCAGAGAGAGAGAGAGGAGGAAGCAGGCTCCCCGCTGAGCAAAGAGCCCGATGTGGGGCTAGATCCCAGGACCCTGGGATCATGACCTGAGCCGAAAGCAGAGGCTTTAACCCACTGAGCCACCCAGGTGCCCCTAGCAATAGTCTTTTTATGAATGTAACTTTTTCTATCTATAAAACCTAAACAAATTAACAAATTAAAAACAAAAACCACAAAATCAATCAAATGTAAACGAACATTAATTAAATGTAAAAGAAAATGTTGATTGCTAAAAATAAGTAGGAAACTCACAGTAAAATCATGGTACTAAATCATGCACTAATTTAGTAGAGTGTGGCATGCCAATGCTAATGTGTCTCTTGATTACTAGTGCATTGTGATGCTGTTTGGCCTTCCCTGGTGTGAATACATAACTTATGCCATTTTAAGCCAATTTATGCTTCTCTTCTTGTCCCATTGGCTCATGACAATTAATGAGGGACTGGTCAGCCTCACTTTGACCATGAGATATATGCGATATATATTTGATTCTCAAGTCAATGGGCAAATATCAGTTAGAAGGCAGTCTTCCAGAAAATTCAGAATATGTTCACATAACTTTTAAAATTATCATGAAAATGAAGACAGAATTTTAAAAGTCTCATAAATAACTTGTTGAATTCTGAAAATATATCCTATAACTGTAATTTTAGAAATACTTGTTTAAAAGAGAGCATGTCTGAGAGTGTTCCAGTCTTCATTTGATCCACTAGTCAAAATCCACTGAGATGTTCATTTAACCTTCTCAGAATTTAGTTGCTACTTTTGGTAGCGTAAGAACAACCAAAAATGACACAAATTCAGTTCCATGCTATGTATTAGGTGTCTATTGTGTGTCAGTCATGGGGAAAAAGGTAGAACAGATCAGAGAAGGAAGAATGAAGATTGTAGAAGAATATGGTGATAATTCATGATACCATATTATGATAATTCCTAATATGAACAATCCTAGTAGAATCTCTTTGAAAGTTTTGATAATTTTAAATTTGGTTAAAGTTTAACTTGGCCTTATATAAACTGCTTTTGAGAACTTTAGATTTTTATTTATAAGGATAAGACACTAATCATTTCAGCAGGTAACATCTTAAAAAATCCATTTTAAATAATTGGAAAAAAATACGTATTTAAAAGTAATAAGGGGTGCTTGGGTGGCTCAGTTGGTTAAGCAACTGCCTTTGGCTCAGGTCATGATCCTAGAGTCCCAGGATCCAGTCCTACATGGGCGGGGTGGGGGGGGGGGGGGATCCTGCTCAGCAGGGGGTCTACTTCTCCCTCTGACCTTTCCCCTGTCATGCTCTCTCCTTTCATTCTCTCTCTCTCAAATAAATAGATAAAATCTTTAAAAAAAATTATAAGCATTCCTTTTTCTAAAAGGAGACAATAATTTCAAAATTTTATCAAGTTGAAAACAATCTATCCCAATTAGTCGTAATGATGGAAGTTTGATTTAGCATCTCTTTTAGATTCAGTATGACGTTCTTTCCTTTTGTTCAATGTAATAGGCAAGAGTTGACTGCATGCAATATGTATGTATTATGACTATTAATAATGCATTTAAAATCCTAAACAGAATGACCAACAGTTTAATTGTTAGGTTCTGGCAACATGGTCAAATTAGTTAACATTGTAAGGCTTCCTCCCACTAGAAAGCAATAGGGATGCTAATGACCAGGACAATTTGAATAAGTACCTGAATTTAAGTTAAATATCAATCAGGATTTTTTTTTTTTTCTTTTAATAATCTGGGAAAGAAAGGGATCCCACAGAGGTGTTAACCATGATGAAGATAAGCTAATTAGGTCAGGTAAACTAGCTTAATCTGACTCACATTACATATCCAGCTCAGGTTGGCAGGGAACTATGTTATGATAGTCCCCTAGCGCTCACAGGGCGCCAGGCTGACTGAGGATCCAACTTGCTCCACATGATTTCCAAGGCAGGAACCAAGGGACCATGATGAATAAAGTTCTGCTTTAAAAATTCCATAAATTAACAAGATAAGTTAATTCTATTTACATTTTACTGTCTAATGAGAACCATTTGAACACAACTAAGTTTAGTGCATGCAGGGAAATATAGTCCCTGTGTCTAGAAAGAGTATGGACATCCTTAGTAAACTGAGGATGAAAAAACATATAAGCCCCACAAAGGAGTTGAACTATGGCAAGAAAGTGTTATCTGGTATAAGAGAAACCCCAGAAAAATTAGTATTTTTAACCACAGTCCACACTATGTAAATGTGTAAGCAAATATTTAAGGTGTTTTTACTATCATTAAAGAGGGAAGGGGTAACTGAAACCATGGGAGAATAAGAAAAGATAAAGCAGAAAGACAAACTTGAGCAAAGAACCAAATCAAACTGGAAGATAGATCTGAGGAAATGAACCAGAATGTATTATAGAATGATAAGCAGATGGAAGATATGAGGTAAACAGATGGGAGATATCAAGGGAGGTAATAAAAAAAAAGTGGAGGCTCTAATGAAATGTTCCAACAGAAGTTTAACAGGAATGACAAAAACGAAGAGAGAGAATCAGGGACAGACAACATTAGAAGAGATAATGGCTGAAAAATTTCAATAGTTTAAAGATCTGAGCCCTTTGCTTTATATATATATATATATATATATATATATATACACACACACACACACACACACATACACACACACGTACATACATACATATATATCAAGAACATCTCAGCAGGATAAATAAAACAAATCCTCATCTAATTCTGTCACAGAAAAACTATAGAATATGAAATAGAGAAAATAATAAATGCAAACAACAGCAGGGCAATACAATGACAGCAGAGATTTTATCAACTCTTCTGGATGTCCCAAACGTATTCTCAGGTTCTAAAAACCACTCTAGGCCAGCAGTGAAAATACTGTCACGGGTTCTAGCACTGGAACTGTGGACTCCAGAAAATTGTAGTAATGGGAGACCGAACAAATATTTATGGGACATATACCATCTTTGAGTATGAAATGTTACAAATATGTTGTCTTAAATATCTTATATATCTTGAGATTCTTATATAGAAATAACTTTAAAAACGATAGGTCTTTTGATCCCATATTCATTGTAATTGCCTCCTAAAGACAAGGCAATGACTGTTAGTTCCATTTTAAAGATAACACTGAGGATCTTGCAGGTTAAGCAAAATTTACCAGTCATAAAGCTGATAGGTGTAAAAAGAGGGTTGAGAGACTCAGGTGCCCAGATTCTGGATTAATTTTTTAAGTCAGGGTTTACATAAACCAAATATTTGGTAATTGTATTTGCAAACTATGCCATATTGAAATGGGACATTATTAAAACAGAGATTCTGTCAGTTCCAAACACAGTTGCCTCAGAGAGTAACATGAGAATTGTTACTTAGTCTTTTTACAGCAATCATATTTGAGTACAGATATTCTTTTAAGAATGCAATATGTTTCTCTAAATATTGTGCAGATACTGTTTTTAAAAATGTTTTTTGCTAAGAATATGTTTGGCCCAGACTTGCTCACATTAGTAGGGACTTCTTAAATGTAAGTTCTAGAGTTAACTTGGGATAGAAGCTCATGAATAGTTTGGATTGTTTTGTGAATAATAAAATCTAAGCCAAGACAGTGATTACGTTGTATTGGGTGTCCTTGCCATATAAGATATTATTGTCTACACAGAAAACTGGAAAGAATTGATGACAAATTATTAGAAATAAAAAGAATTCATGAAGGTAAACTAAGAAACAGACTCTTAATTGTAGAGAACAAAGTGATGGTTACCAGAAGGGTGGTGGACTGGGTGGTGGGGGGGAGGGTTGGGTGAAATAGGTGATAGAGATTAGGGAGTGCCCTTGTGACAGGCACTGGGTGTTGTATGGAATTGTTGAATCAGTATATTGTATACCTAAATCTAATATAACACCGATAACTATACTGGAATTAAAATAAAATCTTATTTTTTAAAGATTGTATTCATTTATTTGAGAGAGTGAGACAGAGATAGTGGGAGAGAGCATAAGCAGGGAGGAGAGGGAGAAGCAGGTTCCCCCCTGAGCAGGGAGCACGATGTGGGGCTCAATCCCAGGACCTTGGAATCGTGACCTGAGCTGAAGGCAGAAGCTTAACCGAATGAGCCATCTAGGTGCCCCTAAATTAAATTTTAAAAGACTTGTTAAGGTAGATTATTGACACAGAAAGTTAAAAGGAATTGGTAGACACCTTCAGAAATTCTTTTTATTTCTAATATTTTTTGTCTTATGTATCAGTGAAAGTTGTTTTATTTTCATGTATCAACTTTTAAAGAATAAGAAAATTTTAATGGTGTTAGTTTCCAAATGTGGTCACTGTCAATATACTTGCTACTCCTCACAGTAAAAGATAGTCTATTTCTTTTTCCTTTGAATCTGGAATCAAAGATTCCTTTGAAACTCGTGGTAGAATGTGGTAAAAGTGATGCTATGCCATTTTCCGACTTAGCATTTAAGAAGGCTGGCAGCTTATTCTCTTTCTCCTAGAAGCCAGTCACCATGTAAGAAGTCAAACTGCTCTGTTAACACCAGGCTTGAGAAAACACAATATAGACATATGGAGATACAGATGTTTAGCCAGACCCCAGCTCTTCCATTCATCCCATCTGAGGAACAAACATGAAAGAAGGAGCTAGCCATCTTGGATATTCTAGGTCTGGAGGACATCACATAAGGTAGAGAAACTGCCTTGCTGGGCCCAATCTAGATGGGAGAATCATAATAAATAAAACTTTTTTTTAAAGGGAAAGAAAATACATTTGTGTTTTCACCACTAAGTTTTGGGGTAGTTTGTTATGCAGCAATAAATAACTGTAACATAACGTGGCATCTAGATGTAGGGTACTTCCAAAATAGAAAGCTAAAATGTGAAATTGGCTTTATGACTAAGCAGTGAGTGGGAGACTAAAAGGCAGTGAGGGAATTGTTGGAAGATAGTGAAAAAGACAACCTGTGTTATGTAGTGGTGGGATGTTTGGCAGCACCATTATCTATAACTACATAAAAGAAAGAAAATGTACCTAATAAACTTGTAGATTTGGCTGAGGAGATTTCTAGGCAGAATTTTGTAAGCTGTCTATGATAAAGTACATAAACTGAGAGAGAAAATAGAAAAGGAACTGCTCAGTTTACACCAGAATTCGGGGGGGGGGGAATCCAATCCAGAGCACTTTGAAATTATGCTATTTCTTATTACAAGTTTCTCCAGCTGGCAAATGTTCTCTGAATAAAAAATGGTCTTATGGTACAGATCAAACATAGGGAGATGTCAGTAAAATTTGTACCTTAGGGTTGAGATCAAATCAAATGTATGGCTGTGAGATGTTTCTAGAAATATCCAAAAGATTGGGAATCAGTGTCTTAAAGAATTTCTAGGTCAGTTGAGAAGGTTTCTAAGAACTTGAAGTGTGTTGTTCCGAAGCATCATGGCATGCAGAGTACACTCTGTCTAGACAATATCTGTGGGTGCAACTCTTGTCTGATGGAGTTTACTGAAATAAAATTCTTAGAAAACCCACCAAGCTTCTAAGAAAACTGATGGAAGAGAGCACTGCCAATTTGAACAACAACAACAAAAGTATAAAAATAAAAAGAGGTCTTAGGATCCCCATCCTTACAAAGGCAACACATATGGTGAGAAAGCCATTCAGCCACAAATGGAATGTTTCTTATGGAAAAGGAATGATGACTCGTGGCGGAGCCATGAACCATGGAGAAATATTCCAAGAAAACAGAATTGGGGCCATAACCAGAAATATTCCTTGTTCTTGGAGCAGAGGGGACTGGAAATACATGACTGGGTGTGTTTCAGAATTGCTATGGGACACGTAAATTTCTTTCTTTCTTTTTTTTTTAAAAGATTTTTCCATTTATTTGACAGAGAGAGAGAGTAGGCAGAGAGGCAGGCAGAGAGAGAGGAGGAAGCAGGCTCCCTGCTGAGCAGAGACCCCGATGTGGGGCTCGATCCCAGGACGCCGGGATCACGACCCAAGCCAAAGGCAGAGGCTTTAACCCACTAAGCCACCCAGGCGCCCCGGGACAGGTAAATTTCTATATGCATATCTTTTTCTACTTTTGAATAATAGTGTCTAATGACATTATCCTGTTCTTACACCATTATTTGTTAGGCACTTGTGAGGCCAATACTATGCAATTTTTGGTTCACAAGTCTCTGTACCTAAAGGAATGTAGCTGGAGAGCCTTTTTTTCTGGATATAAACCATATTTAGATAAAAATATTCTACATAAAAAACTGGAATCTGATGCCCATAATGGAATGAAATGTTGGGGTCCTGAGTGAGGGTGGGCATACTTAGCATGTGGAGGGGATACGAATTGTGGCATGAAACCATCATTAATTCCATCTTTCTTATATACATATCATTCTTCATATCAAGAAGTAGAGTCCATTTCTCTTTCCATTGAGATTGGGCTAACTTCGTGATGGGATTTGTCCAATATAGTGGGACAGTATTTATGATGTGTTAATTCCAGTATCCTTTAAGAGGTCTGGGGACTTCTATTTCTTTCTTATGAGAACCAATCATTAGAAGTCCAACCACCCTGAAGCCATCTTGCCAAGCAAAACTAAAGCATGCTACACATAGAGGGAGACATGTTTATCCAACCCCCAGTAATTCCATACATCCCAGCAGAGGCAATATCATATGGTGAAAGAGCCATCTGGACTTTCCAGTTCTAGAAGATACCATGTAGAGCAAAGAAATTACCCAGCCTGGTTCAGCCCAGAAGGTAGAATCATGAGAAATAATACATTGTTTCTAAATAACTAAGTTTGGGGGTAGTTTGTTTCATAATAATAGATAACTAAAACATTAAAAGTATATTACTTATATTAGTAATAAAAATAAGGCTTTAAATGACTCATATAGAAAGTATTAAGAATAATCAAATGTCATTAAAAGTCATGCAAGAAGACCTGAATAAATGGAGACAGTATCTTTATAATGTTAATTCTTCACAAATTTACCTATAAATTCAAAGTAATGACAATAAAAAATCACAATAGATTTTTTTTAATATAAGAAAATTTCCCAACTTAAGTTTATTTGAAAGTAAAAGTTTCAATCCTGAAGAATAATCTTCTGAGTTTGTATTTTGGATATCCAGAAATAGAATACAGTATGAAGAGAGTTTAGTATCTGTGTAGAGATAAACAAATTGAAAGGAAAAAATGATGAACTTTGAAACAGACTCAAATACTTGAAAGCTTAATTTATGACAGAGCTGACATTGAAGACAAGTAAGGAAAAGATGGAGAATTAATTTAATTAAATAATGCCTGGAAAACTCATTATTTTGGAAAAATATATTTAAATGGATCTGTACCTCACATCACACACACAAATTCCACACAGATTGAACTTTAATGTGGGTCACAATATAATATAATATATAATATATGATATATAATATATAATATATAATATAATATAAGAGGATATCTTCATGACTTGTGGTAGTAAAGATTTCTTGAGATTCAAAGTACAGGAAAAAATGAATAAATTCATCTAGTTAAAATTAAGAATATACATTTACCAAAGACCCCACATAATAATGAAAGGCAAGGCACAAGGAAGAGATAAATACATTTAGCTAACATGCCATCCTAGATATAGAGAAATCAGTTATCGATCATTTAGAAAAATGGCTGAGCAAGGGACCTGAATAGGTCTTTCACAGAGAGAAAAGATGATGGCAAAGAGAGAGAGAGATGGACGTATTCTCAAACTTCTACATTACAAAGGAAATAAGAGTTAAAATTATAAGATACCAATCCATACACTCTGGAGTGGTAGTAAAGTGCTGCCAAGATTGTAAAGCAATGGGAGTTCTCATATTATTACTGGGTTTAAGGATGATAAGACTATATGTCACTAACTAGCAAAAATCACTAGTAACTAAATATATACACCATACACCAAAGAGAAACTCATATTTAGTACCAGGAGATTTACATATGTACAAATTGTGCATCCAGTTCCAATTAAATGGATACATGATTTGTGCTTTCTACAGTAGAATTCTCTAAGTGGAAATTAATAAACTACAGCTATACACAGCAGTGTAGATGAATCTCAAAAACAACATTTTGAAAAAAGTCTTAAAATGATACATATAATTGATTATATGATGAGCCCAAGCCAGACAAAATGAAATAATGTATTAAGAAAGCATATATATGTCTGTGTATTTATATGTGTGTGTGTGTGTGTGTGTGTGTATGTGTGTGTGTGTATATATATATATATATATATATATATATATATATGTCTATGTGTGACAAAACTATAAGAAAAGGCAAGGAATAAAATCAGGTTTGGACATAAATGAGTAATAACATAGATTTTTTTTCATCTCTATTAAAATGTGCCTTAAAATCATTCATCTTATATATAGAATATATTACACAGCTTAAAAAATGGGGGGGGGGAGCCTTATTGAGAAATTCAAGGTATGAAAGAAAATGTGCTATATATCAAGTAGTTTTAAAAGTCTTACAGTGATGTCCAGTTAAATTTAGCAATTTTGTTACCAAGATAAAGGTAATTGTATTTTTAAAGTAAGAGTTACATTATAAAATAATATTTTGATAATGATGTTCTGGCATGAAAATTCTAGAAGGAGCCAACTAAAATGCTAGTGGGAAGAGAAGATAGAAAGACAACTAATATTTCAGGTCTCAAATTACAAAGTGTCAAAGCAAAGGGTTTTTATGGACTAGAATAAATAACAAAGCAAAATGAAAAAACAATAACATGGCACCTATTAAAAGATAAAACAAATGAGTCACAAAGTTAAAGGCAGAAGTAAATCCAAAATTATCTGTTAAAATGACCAAGATGATTTGAATATAAACTTGTCCAGTTAAAAGAAAAAAAAAAAGAGAGTAGACCACTAGATCTATTTAAAACAAAACAAAACTGAAACCCTATACAGAATGTTAAGAGGTCTACTTTAAAAAGGGAATATATAAAGGTGAAGAAAAAGAAGAGAAAGTGTACTCAAATCAAAGGAAACAAAAATTGCAGTGTTAGCAAAATTCATACCCTACAAAATTCAACACAGGGGAAACATTACATGGAAAAAACCGTTTTTTTGAACATAGTGATTTGACAATTCTGTACATTACACTATCTTCACCGCAATTTGTATAGTTACCGCCTGTGACCATACAATATTACTACAATATTATTGATTGTATTCCCTATGCTGTAATTTTTCCCCCATGACTTTTTTTTTTTTTTCCCCCCAAATAACTGGAAGTTTGTACCTCTTGATCTCATCTATATCAGCCATCTCCTCAACCTTTCACCTCTGGAAAGTTTGTTCTCTATGTTTGAGTCCATTTGTCATTTTTTCGATTCCACATATAAGTGAAAATAATATTTGATTTATTTAATTTAGCATAATGCCTTCTAGGTCCATCCACATTGTTGCAAATTGCAATTTACTCCTTTTATAGCTGAATGGTAGTTCATTGTATTATATACTACATCTTTATCCATTCACCTATTGGTAGACAGATTTCTTCCATAACTTGGCTATTATAAGTAATGCTGCAATAAACAAGGGGTGCATGTACCTACTTAAATTTGTGTTTTTGTTTTCTTTGGGTAAATATCCAGTAGTGGAATTACTGGATTGTATGGTATTTTCTATCTTTAAATTTTTGAGAATCTCTATACCGTTTCCTATAGCGGTTGTACCAGTTTACCTTCCCATCAACAGTGCTGTGGCTTCACTTTTCTCCCCATCCTCACCAACACTTGTCTTTTTGATACTAACCATCAAAAAGTGAGGTGATATCTCATTTTGGTGTTGATTTGCTTCCCCCTCATGATTAAGGATTTTGAGCATTTTTCATCTGTTTGTTGGCCATCTGTATATCTTCTTTGGAAAAAATGTCTAGGTCCTCTCATTTAAAAATCAGATTATTTGGGGTTTTGTTTGTTTTGATATGGAGTTTATAAGTTCTTAATATTTTTTTGAAATTTAACCTATTATTAGATATATCATTTGCAAATCTTCTCTCCCATTCAGTAGGCTACCCGGAATGGAGAGTCTTTAAGGAAATGACCACAATAAAGATATACCTGTCATGACCTTTTAGTATAAACAGTAAAACAATGTAATTTTTTTGTAAATGGGTAGGGGAAAATCAACATATTAATGCATTGGATCATGTGTAGAATTAGAAATTTTCAAATGGGTTAAATTATAAAACTGTCTCATTTGGAGACTTTATATGAAGGTTGATTCAGTCAACTCTAAAATTTATAACCTAGAGACAATGAAAATACCTTATTTCATGACCTAGATATTAAAGGATTATCTTTCAAGTTCAGTACAGTCATGACTGCTGCCATTTTGATCTTATTCTTTTCTTTACCAAGCATATGCTACATTGTAAATGATCTTTTTGTGTGTTGTTTTGTATGCTGCAAATGAATTTTCGTTGTTTCTATCACTTACAATCAAAGGAGTCCTAACTAACATGTATGGCATCTGGATATCATTAATCAACTGGGCATGAAATTGCTGGGGAAAATACCTCAGGGCAGTGCTGTATCTACAACAGTTCTCATCAAAGGTTAAAAATGTGAAATACAACTGGTAAGTAGACTCAAGCAATAAGGACATATTTTGGTTCAAGGATTTTGCCAGATTTGTTGAAGCCACTAATAATGATTACCCAGTTAATGTTTCAGGAACTCCATTATGCATCATTTTGTCAACAAATGAGTCTCTTTGGAAAAAATTAAGCAAATAATTAATGGAAGACAATTGCTTTACAAAAAGAACTTGAACCATATTTTTGGATTTATACTGTTAGAATAACCAGACTTTAGAAACTTGCCCTAGATTTATCAAATGTTCACCAAGGAAGCAGGAATTAATGAAGGAGAGCTAATGTGAATGTATTTGGATTTGGTGATTTCAAGATTAACCTGAAAGGAAAAATTGTATGTAGAAAAGCGAAGATCTTATTGGCTATTAAATTAACTGAGCTGTTTTTCATCTAGCCACTTAGAGCTGGATATTCCAGCTATAAGCTATATATACATGTATATATACATATATGTATATACACATACCAATTGTGTAGGAACTCATCTTTAATAGTATAATGTGACATGGAATCTTTGAGACACTTCTGTAGAGTCTATGATAGAAATCTAGTCAGTTTGTACCTTATAGCTTGTAAAATTTGAGTTCATTTATTGTAGTAATAGTATATTACTCATAAATCCTGAGGATGCTCAAGCTATCCCATTTACTGAAGTAAAATTGTTATTTAACTGCCTTTATTCACAACGACAGTTCCTATCTATCCCATAATGACAGGAAACACTTATGAAGTTATTCTCCCTGCATTCTCAACTCTGTGCATTATCTTAGAAGGCCTGTACCCAAGTATTACAATCTACTATGTGCCAGAGGGCAGGATCTACATTTAGTTTTGCTACCCTAAAGCTATCATCATTTTATTCCTGATCATCATTGTAGTTAATAGGCTACATCTTTTCTCCTCTAGTTCTCTAATTTACCTAGTTCCAAAGTCTGGGTTTCTTCAGGACTTCTATAGAACCACTTGGCCTTTACTATCTGTGTAGTCCTTCTTTTTTTTTTTTTTTTTTCCCCTTTTTCTCTGAGGAACCAGGTTCCTCAGATTTCCTGTTAATTTTCCATTCCTATTTCAATGGGAATGAACTGACTCCTTTCCTCTGGTAACAAGATTATCCTTCCCATTGAATATGGGTTACGTTTGTCAGAACCTACTGCCATGTGCTAGACCATCTGCTTGGACTCTCGATATTTACTCCAATCAAGTTCAGACTTGAGCTTGTTTGGCATTTGCAATTTGTGAGTCTGGATACTTAAAAACAGTTGGTCATCAGTTTGAACTGCCTTCACTGCCTACAGTTCTCTCTTGTTGACTTGTTTAAAAAGACATGTTTTGAGGCCAATGGGTTATGACATTTGATTTTTGCTTCTAATTCCAAATCTATACCATGTATCCATGATATCCTAACTATGAGAGTAACAGAAAGGTAAGTTTGGGGAAATATTTAAGATACTTGATAATCTTTTGGCACATTAATAATTTATTTCACAAAAAACTTAGAATTTGCAGTATTACCTTTTAAGAAAATTGAATCAAAACAGCTGACCCTAAGCTTCCCCAAGGTATAGTTTATGCAATCCATAATACATTTACTGAGAAATAAGAGATTAAATTTGCTGAAACTAGACCATTTTTATCACGTTTTGCTACCAAAAATGTAAAGTGAATAATCAATTTCATTGCCTTTTGAAGAAAAATCCTCCTCTAGATCTGGAAGTTAAGTAGTGCTTGCCTTTGAATTTAGTAATGTTTTCAGGACTTTCAAAGTCTATGTTCATGTTGTAGTGAATATAGATCATTGTATCTTATCGCTGCTTGTTCCCCTAAATTTGTCAGTGTGATTTGGCTTTGATATAATCAACCAAAAAGTCACTGAGACTCTAGTTTCTTATTATTCACAAATAATTGATTATAAGAACACAATCAGTCACAAACTGATTAAAGGTTTGTGGTGCTATCAGGGGACTCAGGAATTCTGTGGCTTGGCATTTACAATTGGTATTAATTACAAACTCCTTTTGACATTTAAAAATAATCTCCGCTTTTAATGATGATTCTATATACTAGAACCCTAGCATTCCTTGTCCAAATGCTATTAAATACTTGTCTGACAAGCTTAGAGGAGTTAATGAAAACTCTGAGTTTCCTTTATTATATATATTTAGTATCATCTCCCTACAAAATTTTTGATATTGATTTTCCTGATTTACTGCTTCATAATGAAAAAATATACAATAGAAAGTATGAGATCTATGTTACCTAAGGCCTTAAATTGTGTATTGTACCAGTGAGAAATATATTCAGCTGTAAGTAACAACTACCATGTTTACAGTGCCTTGGAAGAATAGGGGCTTATACTTGTAACGAAAGGCCTGGAAGTAGATGGCGGCTAGTTTTTATTTAGTGATTTAACGGTGAAAGGGCCAAGCCCAGAATCTCTTGGCTTTTCCCTTATAGTTGTTTTGGTTATAAGAAGGGGACTAGCAGCTCCAAACACTACATACATATGTGTTCAGGACAGAAAGAAAGTAGAAGTTTAGCTCTTTCTGAGCCCTTTTGTCAGGAGAGGAAGAGTTTCCCAGGAACATCTCTGTACATCTCATTTGGCGTTAGTAAGTCATATGTCCAACACTGATTGCAAAGGAAGGTGGAAAATTGTTAATAAATGGTCAGGATTGGCTTACTCTGATCATGATCAATCACTCCGGTTGGGTAAGGCAAAAGAGGAGGATATTGCATAGGATGGTCTAATGACTAACACAGTAAAGTAACTGTCTGAAAAATTTCATTTGCTGATTATTGAAACAAAAGCTATACACTTTATGTAATAATCACCATTAGAGGGGTCATCAGTATAGGGGGTGATCATCTAATGTTAGCCTCATTGTGACATATATTTGAAATGTCATATATTTTGTGTCATATACTTGAAAAATCCTCACATGGAAGCATGTGTATCAGCTTGAAGCAGGGTTTGACAGAAAAATAAATAGTAAAGCTAAAAAATAAAACATAATCTCTCAAAAGAATCCATTTTCCTGTGAGAAGAAACAAAAACTATCTTGCTTGATAATGCACATTTGCTTTGCAAGATAATTTCAGGGACTACATCTCAGAATGTTTCAAATACTTTTAGTTGAGGTATTCTGTTTCAAACATCTGCTACTACATTTACAGTTCTGTGACACATACAAAACAGACTTCTCATTTCACTATAAATTCTAATGGGTGTGCTTTGTTTATATTTATTTTAATGAATTGTGAAAAGAAAGTGTCTTTACCTTCACAGACACAGTCTTTGCTTCCTAAATTTTCACATAGAATATAATAGCTAATATTTTAAATACCCTATATTGGACATGGTATTCACTCATTTTATACTCATAATAATCACATGTGGTATACCCTTTTGATGCCCATTTTGTTAGGTAGCTAAGTAACTAAGCTGCCAGTTAGTTAACTGAGTCACAAAGATTGAATAATTTATCTTTATACAGATACTGAAAGGTAAAACTAGAATTCAAATCTGGAAACTCTGACTCTAGACCCCAAGTTCTTCACAAGCACCTAAAAGAGATTATATTTATTCTACTTCCTTGAAAGCAGTACATGTTGTTTTTTTTAACTTAGGGTCAAGATTTTTATTTTTATTTATTTTTAATTGAAATATAATTAACATACAATATTAGATTAGTTTCAGGTGCCCAAAATAATGATTCAGCAATTCTATATTTTCCAGTGCTTATTAACATAAGTGTACTCTTAAATCTTCTTTATTTATTTCACCCATCTATTCACCACCCTCCACACACCAACTTTCTGGCAACTACTAGTTTGTTCTCTGTATTTAAGAATTTTTTTTTCTCTTTTTTTTCCTTTGTTCACTTGTTTTGCTTCTTAAAATCCACATATGAGTAAAACTATGTGGTATTTGTTTTTCTTCCAACTTATTTCATTTAACATATCTACAAGCTTGTGTGTATTGTTAAAAATGACAAGATTTCATTCTTTTTTTTATGGCTGAGTAATATTGTATTGTGTGTGTGTATATATATATATGTATATATATATAATACATATATATACCACATTACCATTATAATCTATTTTATATATATATATATATATATATATATATATATATATATACCACATCATCTTTATCATTCATCTGTTGATAGACATTTGGTTACTTCTATATCTTGGCTATTATAAATAATGCCACAATAAACATAAGGATGCTTGTATCTTTTTGAATAAATGTTTTCATTTTCTTTGGATAAATAGCCAATAGTGGAATTATTGGATCATATGTAATTATATATGAATTACTTAGCAAGCCAAAGTCAATCCATACATAACTAAAGATTATATATATATAAGATTTATATTTTTATTTATTTTTAATTGAAGTATAATTAACATACAATGTTAGATTAGTTTCAGGTACCCATTTTGATGCCCATATATATTCCATTTTATATATATATATATATATGTATATAAATTTATATGGAGTATTACTCAGTCATAAAAAAGAATGAAATCTTGCCTTTTGCAATGATATGGACAGGCCCAGAAGGTATAATGGTAAGAGAAATAGGTCAGTCAGAGAAAGGCAAATAAATACGTTGAGTTTACTTTTGTGTATCATGTGAGAAGGTGGTCCAAATTCCTTCTTTTGCATGTAGCCATCCAGTTTTCCCAGTACCACTTGCTGAAGAGACTTGTCTTTTCCCCATTGTATAGTCTTGCCTCCTTTGTCATAGATTGACCATATAAGTCTGAGTTTATTTCTGAGCTCTTTTTTCAACTCCATTGATTTATGAGTCTATTTTTGTGCTTGTACCATACTGTTTTGATTACTATTGCAGCTTTGTAGTATAACTTGAAATATGGGATTATGATATTTACAGCTTTGTTCTTCTGTTTTAAGATTGCTTTGGCTATTTGGGGTCTTTTGTGGTTCCAACAATTAATTAGTTAATTATTGTTCCAGCAATTTTAATATTATTTGTTCTGTGAAAAATGTTGTTGGTATTTTTATAGAAATTGCATTAAATCTGTAGATTGCTTGGGTGGTGTGGACACTTTAACAATATTCGTTCTCCCAATATATGAACATGGAGTATCTTCCATTTGCATTATCTTCAATTTCTTCTGTCAACAGTTTATAGTTTTCAGAGTTTAGATCTTTCACCTCCTTGGTTAAATTCATACCTGGATATTTTATTCTTTTTGGTGAAATTATAAATAGGATTATTTTCTTAGTTTCTCTTTCTGCTATTTTATTATTAGTATATAGAAATGCATCAGATTTCTGTATATTAATTTTTTTAACCTGTGACTGTACTGAATTCATTTATCAATTCTAGTAAGTTTTTGATGGAGTCTTTAGGGTTTTCTGTATATAGTATGTTATCTGCAAATAATGAGAATTTTACTTTTTTTCTTACTAATATGAATGCATTTTCTTTTACTTGTCTGATTGTTGTGGCAAAAACTTAGTAGTATGTTGAATAAAAATAGAGTGGGCATTCTTGTGTTGTGCCTGATATTAGAAGTAAAGCTCTCAGTTTTTCACTATTGAGTATGATGTTAGCAGTAGTTTTTCATATGTAGTGTTCATTATATTGAAGTACATTCCCTCTAAACCTACTTTGTTGAGAATTTTTATGATGAGTGGATGTTGTGTTTCATCAAATAGTTTCTGTGTATATTTTGAGATGATCATATGTTTTTTTACCCTTCTTCTTATTATTGGGATGTATCATGTTGATTGATTTGAGAATATTGAACCCTTGAATCACTGGAATACCCACTTGCTTATGGTGAATGATTTTTTTTTTAAATGTATTGTTGAATTTGATTTGCTAATACTTTGTTGAGGATTTTTGTGTTTGTGTTCATCAGAAACATTGGCCTGTTGTTGTTTCTTTCCTAGTGTCTTTGTCCAGTTTTGGTAGCAGGTAATGCTGGCCTTGTAGAATGAAACTGGAAGCTTTTATTCCTCTTCCAAATTTTGGAATAGTTTGAGAAGAGTTTTTAACTCTTCTTTCTTTTCTTTTTCTTTCTCTTCTTCTTCTTCTTCTTCTTTTTTTTTAGAGAGAGGGAGAGAGAACGAGCATGAGCAGAGGGAGAGTGAGAAAGAGAGAAGCAGAATCCTCACTAATCAGGGAGCTTGATGTGCGGCTCAATCCCAGGACGCTGGGATCATGACCTGAGCCAAAGGCAGATTCTTTACCAACTGAGTCACCAGTTCAACTCTTCTTGAAATATTTGGTAGAATTCACCTGTGAAGCCATTTGGCCATGGACTTTTGTTTGTTGGGAGACTTTTTTTTATTATGGACTCTGTAATCCGTCTGTTCAGATTTTTTATTTATTCCTGATTCAATTTTGAATGATTGTATATTTCTAGTAATTTATTCATTTCTTCTAGGTTATCCAATTTGTTGGCATATAATTTTTCAATCTCCTAATCCTTTGTTTTTCTGTGGTGTTTGTTATTTCTCCTCTTTCATTTGATTTTGAGTCTTTTTTGTTTTTTGTTTTTGTTCATGATGTGTCTGGCTAAATATCAATTTTGTTTGCCTTTTCAAGGAATGAGCTCTAGGTTTCATTAATTTTTTTTTAAAGATTTTATTTGTTTATTTGACAGAGATCACAAGTAGGCAGAGAGGCAGACAGACAAAGAGGAGGGAAGCAGGCTCCCTGCTGAGCAGAGAGCCCAATGTGGGGCTCGATCCCAGGATCCTGGGATCATGACCTGAGCCAAAGGCAGAGGCTTAACCCACTGAGCCACCCAGGCACCCCTCATTGATCTTTTATATTGTTAAGTTTCTATTTCATTTATTTCTGCTCTAATCTTTATTATGTCCTTCCTTCTACTGGATGGCATTTGTTTTTCTAGCTCCTTTATGTATAAAAGTAGGTTGTTTTTTCACTACATCTGTATCTTTGGGGTAAATACCCAGTAGTGCAATTGCAGGGTCATAGGGAAGCTCTATTTTTAAGTTCTTGAGGAATTTCCACACTGTTCTCCAAAGTGGCTGCACCAACTTGCATTCCCACCAACAGTGTAAGAGGATTTCCCTTTCTCCACATCCTCTCCAACACATGTTGTTTCCTGTCTTGCTAATTTTGGCCATTCTAACTGGTATAAGGTGGTATCTCAATGTGGCTTTAATTTGAGTCTCCCTGATGGCTAGTGATGATGAATATTTTTTCATGTGTCTGACAGCCATTTGTATGTCTTCACTGGAGAAGTGTCTATTCATATCTTCTGCCCATTTTTTGATATGATTATCTGTTTTGTGTGTGCTGAGTTTGAGGAGTTCTTTATAGATCCTGGATAGATGCCCTTCAACAGATGAATGGATAAGGAAGATGCGGTCCATATACACTATGGAGTATTATGCCTCTATCAGAAAGGATGAATACCCAACTTTTGTAGCAATATGGACGGGGCTGGAAGAGATAATGCTGAGTGAAATAAGTCAAGCAGAGAGAGTCAATTATCATATGGTTTCACTTATTTGTGGAGCATAACAAATAACATGGAGGACATGGGGAGATGGAGAGGAGAAGGGAGTTGAGGGAAATTGGAAGGGGAGGTGAACCATGAGAGACTATGGACTCTGAAAAACAACCTGACGGTCTTGAAGGGGCACGGGGTGGGAGGTTGGGGGAAGAAGGTGGTGGGTATTAGGGAGGGCACATATTACATGGAGCACTGGGTGTGGTGCAAAAACAAGGAATACTGTTATGCTGAAAAGAAATAAAAAAAAAAAAAGTAGGTAGTTTATTTGAGATTGATAGATTGCTATACTCTTCTCTCTTAAAACAATTTTCACTGTCCCAGAGATTGTGAACCATTTTGTTTTCATTTCATTCGTCCAATGTATATTTTTTATTTCTTCTTTGATTTCTTGGTTATCCAATTGATTGTTTAGTAACATGTAATTTAGCTTCTATGTATTTTTGTTCTATTGAGATTTATTTCCCCTGTGGGTGATTTCTAGTTTCATACTGTTGCAGTCAGAAAAAAAAAATGCAAGATATGATTTCAGTCTTCTTACACTTATTAAGATGTTTTTTGTGGCCTGATGTGTGATCTCTTCTGGAGAATCTTCCCTGTTCACTTGAAAAAAAAAATGTGCTTTCTGCTGTTCTTGGATGGAATGTTCTAAATATATCTGTTAGATCCATCTGGTGCAATGTGTCCTTCAGAGAGCCTGGTCTCTTATGACATTCTGTCTGGATGATGTATCCATTGATGTAAGTGGGGTGTTAAAGTTCCCTACTATTATTGTATGACTGCCAATTTCTTCCTTTTTGTCTGTTAATAGTTGCTGTATGTGTTTAGGTGCTTCTATATTGGGTACATGAATACTTATAGTTGTTATATCCTGTTGGATTTTTCCCTTTATTGTTATGTGGTGTCCCTTTTTGTCTCTTGATAAAGTCTTTGTTTTAAAGTCTATTTTGTCTGATAGAAGTCTTCCTACCCCTGCTTTCTTTTTGCTTCTGTTTGCATGGTAAATGTTTTTCCATCCCTTTTCCTTTAATATGCTTGTATCTTTAGGTCTGAAGTGAGTCTCTTATAGGGATAACTTGTTTTTTTATCTATTCTTCCACCCTATGTCTTTTGATTGAAACATTTACTCTATTTGCATTCAAAAGTAATTCTTGATAGGTATGTACTTCTGTTTTATTCATTGTTTTATGGTTGTTTTGTACTTCCCTATTTTTTTCTTTTGCTATTTCTCTCTTCCTTTGTGGCTTAATAGCCTTCTTTTGTGATAAACTTGGCTTTCTTTCTTTTTATTTTTTGAGTAACTGTTACAGGTTTTTGATGTGTGGTTACCATTAGGTTATATCATTATGCCATTAGGTATAATATCCTATGCATACGGCAATTTATATTAAGTTGATGGTCACTTAAGATTGAACCCATTCTAAAGCACTGAATTTTTACTCCTCTCCCCCCACATTTTATGTATATAATGTTATACTTTACATTCTTTTGTGTATTCCTTGACTTATTTTTATAGATAAAATTGATTTTGCTGTTTTTGTGCTTTAAACTCCATACTGGTTTTATAAGTACTTAATTTATTACTATTATATATATTACCTGTGAAATTTTTCCTTTTCATAATTTCCTTACTCCTGATGATGGCATTTCCTTTCCACTTATAGAATTTCCTTTAACTTTTCTCATAAGTCTGGTTTTGTGGTGATAAATTCCTTTAACTTTTGTTTGTCTGGGATACACTATCTCTCCTTCTATTCTTAGTTTAACTGTGTTGGGTAGAGTATTCTTGGTTGCAGATTTTTTTGTTTTCAGTGCTTTGCCTGTCAGAAGAGAGTGGCATGGGTTGCCTGAGTGGCTCAGTGGGTTAAGCCTCTGCCTTTAGGTCAGGTCATAGTCTCAGGGTCCTGGGATCAAGCCCCACATGGGGCTCTCTGCTCAGCAGGGAGCCTGCTTCCCTCCTCTTTCTCTTTGTCTCTCTATCTGCCTCTCTATTTGTGATCTCTCTCTCTGTCAAATAAATAAAATCTTAAAAAAAGAGAGATAGAAAGTAGCATGGTATATTCAAAATTTCTGCTGAAAAATCATCTAATATCCTTATGCTGTTCCTTTCATATTAATTGTTTGCTTTTCTCTTGCTGCTTTTAAAATTTTATCTTTACCGCTACTTTTTGCCATGTTAACTATTTATGTGTCTTGGTGTGGACCTCCTGAGATTAATTTCTTTGGGAGCTCTCAGTCCTATCTGGATCTAGATATCTGTTACTTTCCCCAGATGTGGAAAGTTTACAGTTATTATTCCTTCAAATAAATTTTCTGCCCCCTTTTTCTCTCTCTTGTTTTTCTTCTTTTAGGATTCCTATAATGCAAATGTTATTACACTTGATGATGTCATTAAGTATCCTTAACCTCTTCTCATTTTTCATTTGTAATTCTTTTTGCTGTTCAGCTTGGTTAGTTTCTGTTACCCCATTTTCCAGGTTGCTAATTCTTCTTCTGCTTCTTGTAGTCACCCCCCCTTTTTTTTAAACCTCTAGTATATATTTTATTTCAGTTGTTATCACTGACTGATTCTTTTTTTTATATTTTCTGTGTCTTTGTTGAATGTCTCACTGAGATCTTCTACTCTTTTCTCAATCCATTGAGTATCTTTATGACCACTACTTGGAATTCTTAACCAGGTATATTTCTTATTTCTTATCTCTGATTCATTTGCCTCTTTTGCTGTGATTTTGTCCTCCTTTTACATCTGGGGCATACTCCTTTGTCTCTTCATTTTGTCTAACTCTCAAGTGTGTGTTTTTTTTGTTTTTTGTTTTTTTTTTTTTTAATTAGGAACATAAATTAAGTCTCCTGATTTTTAAAGTAGTGGCCTTATAAAGAAGAGGTCCTGTGGTGTATGATATCATTTTTAAAGTGTCCAACAATATTAACTTGTTTTTAGAAGTGATTGGCTAATAACTGGAATGTTTATTTTTTATATAAAAAAAGTTTATTTGATAAAACTTCAGAACTTTATCCTTGAAATAGATAAAATAATAGTGTAAAGAATTCTCATATACCCATCATCCAGACCCCCAAAATAGTAACAATTTGTTACAGTTCTTTTTTTTTCTTTTTTTTGCCTTCTTTCTTTCCATCCCTCCCTCCATCCATCCATCCATCATTTCTGTATCTACTTACCTATATGCCTACCCATCATCCCCTTGGCTTGGACTTTATCTCATGACCAAGGCACTAAAGTGGAGAAATTAAGTCTCCATTCTGGGTGACCATGTGCCCTGTTAAATTTTGGATGTTCTGTTATTGATAGGAAGAGAAGAGGGAGAGAAGCTATTTGAAGTTTAGTCATAGAAATAATATCTATATCATAGGTTTGTCTTTTGGATTAGAGGAGTGATATGACCCAGGCACTGTGATAATAATATATACGCAAATATATTTCCAGTTATTATTAACTTCATCTTAATAAAGCACTTTTTAAAAAATATGTTGTCTTGTTCTGCTTTATCTTATTACTGATCTCTACCTATCATTTTGGGGCATGGTGTGGATATTTAATGACCATAGAAATGTACTTTATAGGTTCTATGTCAGAATAGTCACCATCTACCTTAACATGACCCATAGTTGAAAAGACTGAAGATTTTGGGTGTCACTGAGCTTCATAAAGTGTAGTTTTTAAAGCTTAATAGAACAGTCTGATTGTAAATAAATGTTACAAATTCCCTGTTGCTTTTACTCATATATCAGTTCCTACTTTGCAGAAGGAGACCTTTATTTAACTTTATACATTTCATTTATAATACAAATTGGCCTGAGGTAGATTTTTCTCTCCAAAAGTAGAACTTCTGAATTGTGCGATGCAATTGAATGTTGACCTCCAAATACTGAGTGGCATGAAAATTTCTTTTAAATATAATATACTGATGGATGGCACAATTTCAACATTATGAGGTTTACTTTTTGGTAGTCAGTTTAAGAGATGAGGATCAAGATGTGTGACTACTTGAAAGAAAGGGTTCATGGTTCATAAATGTGAATAATTCATTGGTCTTCTGGGACACCTGTTGATATCTAGTCTCTAAACTTCAACTAAATGGATGTTAGCAGTTGGTTTCTAATAAATTTCCAATTGTCATATGTCCAGTGGTGTAATTGTAGATATCAGTCATAAAGAAAAATTTATATATTTCTGTTATATATGTGTGTGTATACATACAATTTCCAACTTTAAATATTAGAAAGAATGACTAAAACATGTGTGCTTTATCTAATTAAGGGCTTAAATTTCTAGGGAATGTTCTGTACTTTCAGGGGCTTTTGATGTGTTGAGAATCTTTTGCCGATAATTGCCTAAGGACAGAACTGTTTGTAAACATAGAAGAGATGAAATCTTTTTTTAAAGAAAACTGTAGCTTATCATTGAATGCATATTTTCATGAAGTAGTTGGGTTATTCTCCTCTTTGGAAATTTTAAAGATATGAAAGTTATAAAAAGGTGTTTTTCTTTTGTTTTGTTTCTGAAGAACCAGGGAGAAAGTAGTGATGGAGGGGAAAAAAAATGTAACTTTGTCCTTAAATCGAGAGGACTTACATTTCAGCTTAGTCATTTGTGAAGTAGACAGTCTTGGACATTTTTTTCTTAGTCTCATGGAGCCTTGATTTCTTTCCTCTCAATAAAACTTGTGATATATATTAAAAATTATATATCTCTCTATATAATTTGTTATCTGTTGTTGTGTAAGAAAACATCCCAAAACTTAGTCAACTAAGGGAACAGCAATATTTATATTGATCATGAATTTAAATTTTAGAAAGACTCAGAAGAGATAGCTTTTCTCTACTAGGTATTAGAAATATGGGATAGAATTATCTGAATGCTCATTCATTCATGTATCTGAAAGAGGATATTTGCTATCAGCTGGGACTTCAGCTGTGACTGTGGTTGGAACACCTATATGTGGCTTCTCCATATGGAATGAGTTTTTTTTTTTTTTTAAACAACATAATGGCTTTGTTTCAATGTGAGAATTGACAAAGAATCAGGCAGAAACTGAGTTGCCTTGAAAGCTACACATTATCCCTTTTGCCTCATTCTATTTGTTATATATATACACCCCCACCCCCACAAACATATCAGCAAATGAAATGAACTGAAATAGCCTAGTTAAGATTATACAGATAGTATAAAACACACAAAGGAGAGAAGAATTTCTGGTTGGGGCTAAATCATAAAGAAGTCTTAAATGCCCAGCCAGAGGAGCTGAGACATCATCTGGTAACTAAAGCAGGTTTATTGGCAGCAGAGAGATATAAACAGGACAGTGTACTGGGAAATTTTTTTGGCAATCTGTATCAAAAATAAGTTCAAATCAGATTTCTTGAAGCATGGAGTCTTGTTATAATAGCAGCTTATGCCAGAGCTAATGAACCACTGATGTGGTGGTGGTTTTCATAAGGACAGAGAAAAAGGTGTATTTAGAAACATGGTGGGGGTAGAATTGACCACATTTAGGAAATAGAGAAATATCAAACCTGAAGACAAGATTTTAAGCCCAAATAATTATGACATCGACACCGATATTGGAGATAGAGCACCATAGCCAAAAAAGGAAGGAGTTTTTTTGTTTGTTTTGTTTATTTTTGTTTTGTTTGCTTTGGTTTTGAGGAATCAGGGTGATGTGGCAGGTTCATTTTTATATATAAGGTTTGAGGTATCAGTGAGCAATTAGGGTAGGTAGGCAAAATGACAGATAAAAATATGGGTTAGTATAGCTCAGGGAATGATGTTGGAGTTCACGGGCAGGGGATTTGCAAATTAAAATTAGAGCAAATGATTGCAGCCTCCTGAGGGCGCACAGGAGAAAAATGAGACACAAACAAGTCATCTGCAAGAGAATAGGAGCAGGGTCACCCCCTGCGTGAGGGCAACTTGTTTGTGAGACTTATTTGTGCCTCATTCTTCTCCCTTGCACCATCAGGAGGTGGCAAATGATGATTTTGATATTGTGAAAGAGGAGAGATTTGAAAAGGAAGAAAATGCAAACAAAGGAAGAATATTGAAAAATTATTCACAATAATTAAAATCTGGGCCAACTGGCCTCATTTTACTCTGCCTTAGTCTGCTCAGGCTGCTGTAACAAAATATCATGCATTGGGTAGCTTATGAAAGAAAAATTTATTTCTCACGGTTTGGAGGCTGGAAATCTGAGATAAGGGTGCCAACTATATTGAGTGAGGGCTCTTTTCCAGGTCAGTCTTCTTGTTGTGTCTTCTCATAAGGAAAGAGTGAGCTAGGTCTTTGGGGTCTGTTTTATAAGGGCACTCATCCTCTTCAGAAGTGTTCTACCCTCATGTCCTTATCACTTCTCAATAACCCCACCTTTAAGTACCGTCACCTGGTGCATTAGGTTTTCAACATATGGCCTATAGCACTGTCTAAAGATGACATGAAAATAAAAATTTATTCACTTATTTTCTGTAATCTTATAACCCCCTTCCCTTTCCTACTAAAATTTGTGGAAGATGAACAAATAAATGAGGATGTCTCAGTATGTTGGTGAGGAGGGTAGAGGAAGATGAGGTCATGAGCAAGAAAGTCATCTCAGTATCGGGACAGGAGGACAAATTATTTCTCACATAGCGTTTTAAGAGGTATGACACTATCTGTCATGATTAGAAGAACGGCCTTAGCCTATATGTTTTGGGACTTGGAAATCTGAGCATGTATAAATTAATTATTTTAAGTTGAATGTTTTGTCTCTTGGTTTAGAGGCACCATTGCATTATGAGGAAAGCATGACTTTAAAGTCAGGATTAGAATTTAAATCTAAGCTCTGTCCTATCTGAGCTAAATTAATTTGGACAAGTTACCTTAATGCTGAACTTTGAGTTCCTCACCTACAAAATGAGGTTGGCTAATATCTCCTGTGACAGAATGAGAGAAATAAATAATGTATGCAGAGCACAAAGTAGAGTGCCAGCACATAGTAGATGGCAGTAAATTGTAATTCTGATGATTGCATTGATAATGTCTGGTTGAAAATATCTTTACTGTAATCTTATCTCAGAGATTAAGAATTAGAAGATCCAAGCTAGGTAGAGAATTATGAAATTGGGTTCACTCCTTAAAGGAGCCTGGCATCTGGAAACCCAAAATACCCAGAGGCTGTGTGTGACTTTATTTGATGGTTAAGTACCAGCAATGATACCAAGAAACTCGGCAGGAACAAAAATTGTTACTGTATTTTATCATCACTGTTATTTTAGTAGCACTAAATAATAATAAAAATAATAAATATAAATATAAATAAATAATAATAATAATAAAATAATAATTGTGTTTTATTTTGTTCCTGTTTTATATATGTATATGTGTATGTATGTATAGGTGTATGTGTGTGTCCAGATGTGATTACAGTAAAAATAGTAGAAGAACTGGATTTGTAAACAAATTTGCAATTTCATGTCCTGCCTCTTCCACTTACTAGCTGTATGACTTTATCTCTGAACATTCATTTCTCTGAACTTCATTTCTAAAACCCATCTTGGGGGTTATTATGAATTATGATATAAAGTATGTGAAAGCCCTTTGTACACCCTAAACTACATTTTATATACGGGTATGACTATTTATTCATAAAAGAAATTTGTATTTTTGTCATTGTATCAAATAGGATTTTACCTAGAGTTGCCTATAATACACAGCCTGGAATTCTGCTCACAGAAGAAATCCGGAGCTGAGTCTACTTAGTAGAAAAAGGTACTATGTTGTTTACTAATGCTCGAGGTGGTGTGGGAGGAAGCAAGACCACATATTTTCTAGTCTTAATTTGTAAATTGGCATGCTCCTTTTTTTTTTTATTTTTTTATTTTTTTTTTTTGCTTCTTTTGCTTCTCACCAAGTATAACTCTAGGAGGCATGTAAAAAATACTCTGGATCCTTATCTGAGTATGAAGTTACATGACTCACATACTGAAGTTCCATTCTTCTGGTAGGACAATTTGAGGTTGGTAAGGTAATGACAATATGAGTAGCTCTTTGAAACAAAAGTCTGAAATTATACAAGACTGAGATAATGATATGTTTGGCCACAAACTGCTCTTTATCTGTGCCTTATACATACAAGATGTTGCAGAAGAGCCTAAAAATGAAGTCCATGTTTCCTCTCATCTATGAACTCATTTTCAGTAATGAACTTTGGTCTGGAGAATATTCTTGAAAAAAATCAAATTGACTATTTTGACCAGAATTTAATTTCATTTTGATTGCTAAGATCATTAAAACTGTCATTGCAAACCCAATCATATTTAATATCGACTCTACCCACCCTTTCGTTTTTCTTCACTTCTTTCCTTATCTTCGTATTTGGAGCACTAGAGAGCCCTGTACTTGCCTTGCACTAAATTCTTCATTGGGTATCTTCTGGTCAGGCTCTTTACATTATGTGTCCCTTGCCATTCCTCTTATATCTGTAGAAGCTCTCGCTGATTTTTTTTCAGAGTATGACTCATTTATGTCATTTTAGAAACCATTATACAGACTTAGATCTGTATTAGGGTCAGAATCTGTATATTTTCTTTCCTGCCATTTCATTGATTTTCCTAAGTGGATGTTAAGTGTACAGAGTATCTTTGATAGAATTTCCCCCACTTCTTTCTAGCAAGTCAAATTCCAATCCAGATTCGCTCCCACCTCCTTTTTAAAAAATTTTTAGACTCCTATAATGTCAGTATAAGGCATGAATTGAGAACCATGGGATGCCCATATAGGTAATTTGGACAATTTTTGTTTGTTCTTTTGTTTTTTAAGATTTATTTATTTATTTTAGAGCACACATAAGGTGGAGGGCAGAGGGAGCAACAGAATCTCAAGCAGACTCCCTTTTGAGCACGGAGACCAGTGCAGGGCTCAATTTCATAACCTTGAGATCATAACCAGAGCTGAAATCAAGAGTCAGACACTTAGCTAACTGAGCCATCCAGACACCCCTTGATAGTTTTCTTTTAAATGTAAAACCCACCCCAAATTTATAATCTTTGAGACACAGCTATTAATTCAAAGATTATAATGTTATTAAAAGGTAGTCAGTTTGTATTATTTATAGGAGCTTTTTATTACTCAACATTTTGTCATGAGTCAAGCTTTTTAAAGATGTTTTAAAAATTTAAGTAATCATCATAACTTAATACTGGTTTAATATTTTTAGTTAAATTATTGTAAGAGCAAGTGGAATGCTTCTTAAACTTTGTCTTAACCTTAGCCTCTACTCAATTAATTGAAGTGTATTAAAAAATCTGGCCTTTCAGCCATGGAGTGGAAGTAAATTTTTCTCAGATAAATCCATAATCAGTAGCTCACATTAAAAAAAAAAAAAAAGTATAATGAAGCTGATGAACTAAATGCATGTGTCTTCCTTCCCATTCCAATTTCATTGAAAAGTGAAAAAGATATATAGGGTCTATAAAATGAATTTTCTATGTGGATCTACCTATCTGTATATTTTAAATTTTAATGAAAATCAGGGAAAGATATAAATTGGTCAAAGTCTTTGAGGAATTGCTTGGGAAGTAGAAAACATATGAGATCAGACTGATAGAAGACTCATGAAAATACAACTCAGAACAAGCACAAGAAAAAAAAAACAACAACCCACAGAAGTAAGTGTATCTAGTGATGCTGAAAGGTGAGATAATAAACTAAAGAACAGACTGGGTTCTAAGCAGGGCTGGTATTTAGACCTTCAAGGGTACAGTTATACCAGTTTTTAAATAATGAAAATGCATTCTATAAACTGATAAATAGCACCTGCCATGAGCCCAGAGTACCCAGGGCTCTTGCCCAGAAACCACTTAATCTCTCATTGACCCAGCATCCAAGGGATTAATACTTGGCACACAGGTGGCCTTCAGAATCTTGCTCCTGTTCTGATTTTTAGCTACCCAACTGCCTGTATTAAATATTTTGTTTTCTTATTTTATTTTTCCTAATTGAAGTAAACCTGATATACAATGTCATATTAGTTTCATTTGCATAACATAATGATTGGTTGTTCTATGCATTATTCAATCTCATAATGATAAGTGTAGTCACCGTCCATCATGAGAAAAGTTATTATAATATTATTGACTATATTCCTTTTGCTGTACTTCTCATCTTCGTAATTTATTTCATAACTGTAAGTTTGCACCTCTTAATCCCTTTCATCCATTTCACCCATACCCACCCCTCTGACAACCATTAATTCTCTATATTTATGAGTTTGTTTTTGGTTTTTGTTTATTTGATTTTTTTAGGTTCCACATATAAGTGAAATATATTGTCTTTCTTTGGCTTATTTCACTTAGCATAGTATCCACTACATCCATCCACGTTGCCACAAATGGCTAGATCTAATTCTTTTTTATAGCGGAGAAATACCCTATTGTGTGTGTGTGTGTGTGTGTGTGTGTGTATTTCTTCCTTCTTATCCATTTTTCTGTTGATGGACACATAGGTTGTTTCCATTTCTTCGCTATTATAAACAATGATGCAAGAAACATAGAAGTGCACATATCTTCTCAATTAGTGTTTCTATTTTCTTTGGGTAAATACCCAGTAGTGGAATTACTGAATCATAGGATATTTCTATTTTAATTTTTTAGGAACCTTCATACTGTTTTCCACAGTGGTTGCACCAGTTTACATTTCTACAAACAAATCACTGGGTTCCTTTTCTCCACATTCTCATCAATATTTGCTATTTCTTGTGTTTTTGATACTAGCCATTCTAACTGGTGTGATGTGATATCTCATTGTGGTTTTGATGTGCATTTCCCTGGTAATAAATTATATTGAGTATATCTTTAAGGTGTCTGTTAGCCATTTGGATGTCTTTGATATCTTTAGATGTCTATTCAGGTCCTCTTCCCATTTTTAATCAGATTATTTGGGATTTTTTGGTGTTGAGTTGTATTGTTTATTTTAGATATTAACAGCTTATCAGGTATATCATTTGTGAATATCTTCTCCTGTTCAATAGATTGCCTTTTTGTTTTGTTGATGGTTTCCTTCACTGTGCAAAAGACTTTCATTTTGGTGTAGTTTCACTAGTTTATTTTTGCTTTTGTTTCCCTTCCGTGAGGAGACATGTTTATAAATAAGTTAAAGCAGATGTCTAAAAGATTACTGTTTGTTTTCTTCTAAGAGTGTTATGGTTTCAGGTCTCATTTTTAGATCTTTATTTTGTGTTTATTTTTGTATATGGTGTAAGAAAGTGGTCCCATTTAATTCTTTTTCATATAGTTGTCCAGTCTTCCCAATGCCATTAAAGAAAATGTCTTCTTTCCTTTGTGTATTCAAGTCTCCTTTGTTGAAGATTAATTGGCCATATAAGCATGGATTTATTTCTAGGCTCTTTCCTGTTCCATGGATCTGATGTGCCAATTTTTGTGCCATTCCTAAACTGTTTTGATGACTATAGCTTTGTGTAGTATATCTTGAAATCCGGAATTGTGATACCTGGAATGTTTGAAACATATTCTTGTTTTGCTCTTCTTTGTCAAGATTGCTTTGGCTATTTGGGGTCTTTTGTGGTTCCATACCAATTTTAGGACAGTTCTTCTTCCTTCTTCCTTCTTCCTTCTTCCTTCTTTCTTCTTCCTCTTCTTCTTCTTCTTCTTCTTCTTCCTCTTCCTCTTCCTCTTCCTCTTCTTCTTCTTCTTCTTCTTCTTCTTCTTCTTCTTCTTCTTCTTCTTCTTCTTCTTTTTTTTTTTTAGTTCCACGAAAAATACTGTTGGTTTCTTGATAGGGATTGCTTGATATAGGTTGCTTTGAGTAGTACAGTTAAATGATACTAATACTTTAAATCCAAGAATATGGTATACCTTTCCATTTATGTCACCTTCAATTTTTTTCATCAATGTGTTACAGTTTTCAGAGGATAGGTCTTTCACCTCTTTGATTAAATTTATATTGAGATATTTTATTATTTTTGGTGCAATTATAAATGAGTTTGCTTTCTTAATTTCCCTTTTTAGTACTTTGTTATTAGTGTATAGAAATGCAACTGATTTCTTCGTATAAATTTTGTGTCCTGCAAATTTACAGAATTCATGTATTAGTTCCAATAGTTTTTTTGGTGGGGTCTTGAGGATTTTCTTTTTTTTTTTTTAAATGAATTTACTTTTTTATTTAAAATTTTAATTGAATACATACAAATTTCCAAGTCCTAGATTAAACTGATGGAATACGAAGTAAAATGAACTCTTATCAAGGAGTTCTAGTACAGTAAATCATTACTAGACATACATTATCAGTAAGATATGATAATGTAAGTGTATAGTACAATGAAAATTCAAATATAGTTTAAGAATTAAGTCCAAGAGTGAAGTCAAGAAGGGCTTCTCAGAAAAGATAACACCTCTATCGTAATTCACATTTTTGTGTTGCCAGTCCTTACAGATCTCTTTATTTTATTTTTTTTAATTTTTATTTATTTTTAATTTCTTTTCAGTGTTCTAGAATTCATTATTTATGCACCACACCCAGTGCTCCATGTAATACGTGCCCTACATAATATCCACCACCAGGCTCACCCAACCTCCCACCCCCCGTCCCCTCCAAAACCCTCAGTTTGTTTCTCAGAGTCCACAGTCTCTCATGGTTTGTCTCCCCCTCCAGTTTCCCCAACTCACTTCTCCTCTCCATCTCCCCATGTCCTCTGTGTTATTCCTTATGCTCCACAAATAAGCGAAACTATATGATAATTGACTCTCTCTGATTGACTTATTTCACTCAGCACAATCTTTAGGATTTTCTAAGCATAGTGTCATGTCCTCTGCTAATAGTGACAATTTAACCTCTTCCTTATCAATTTGAATGCTTTTTATTTCTTTTTTCTTTCATGATTGCTGTGGCTAGGATTTTTAGTACTATGTTAATAAAAGTAGTGAGAATAGATATCCTTATATTGTTCCTGATCTTAGAGGGTAAAGCTTTCAGTTTTTCACTATTGAGTATGATAGTTGTGGGGTTATCATGTATGGTCTCCATTAACTTGAAGTGTGTTCCCTCTAAACTCACTTTAATGAGTTAGAGATTTTATCATGAATCTATGTTATTTTATGAGATACTTTTTTCATCTATTGAGATGATATGTTTTTTTATTCTTAATATGTTGTATCATGCTGATTGATTTGCAAATTGATTGATTTGCAAGTGTTGAAATATCCTGTGTTCATGCAATAAACCCACTTGATCATGGTGAATGATCCTTTTAAGGTATTGTTGAATTTGATTCACTATTATTTTGTTAGTGATTTTTGCATCTATGTTCATTATAGACATTGGCCTATAGTTTCCTTGCGTTCTCCCTCCCTCCCTTCCTCCCTCTCTTTCTTTCTTTTCTCTTTTTCTTTTCTTCTCTCTTCCTCCTTTTCTTCCTCCTCCTCCTACTCATTCTTCTTTTCCTTCTTCTCCTTCTTTTTCTTCTTTTCTTCCTTCTCCTTTCTTCTTCTTCTCCTTCTTCTTGTTCTCCAACTTTTCCTTCTCCATCTTCTCCTTTTTCTTCTTTGTAGTGTCGTTGTGTGGCTTTGATATCAGGGTAAAATTGTGAGGTTTTCATTCCTTTTCTATTTGAGGGAATAGTTTGAGAATAAGTATTAACTTTTCTTTAAATTAATGTTAGATTTCATTTGTGGAAAAAAATGGTCCTGGGCTTTTGTTTGGAATATTTTGATTATCAATTCAATTTTTTTACTAGTAATCGGTCTGTTCAAATTTTCAATTATTTTCCTGAATCAGTTTTTGAAAGTCTTATGGTTTTATTTTATCCAATTCTTCTATGTTGATGTATAATTTTTCATAGTATCCTTTTATAATCCTTTGTAGTGTTGCTTTCACTTCTTTCATTTCTGATTTTATTTGAGTTTTCTCTTTTTTTCTTGATGAGTCTGGCTAAACATTTAACAACTTTCTTTACCTTTGTAAAGAACCAACTCTTGGTTTCCTTGATCTGGCTAATTTTTTTTTACACTTGATTTATGTATTTGTGTTCTATTCTTTATTATTTTCTTCCCTGAATGAGCACTGGCCTTGCTCTGTTCTTCCTTTTATAGTTCCTTTAAGTGTGAGGTTAGATTGTTCATTTGAGATTTTTGTTGTTTGAGGTAGGCCTGTATCACTATAAACTTCCTTCTTAGAACTGTTTTTGCTGTGTACCAAAGATTTTTGGACTGCTATGTCTCCATTTTCATTTGTCTCTGTATGTTTTTTTTATTTCTTCTTTGGTTTCTTCATTCATGCATTGGTTGTTTAGTACCATGGTGTTTAGCCTCCATGGTTTTTTTTTTCCAGTATTTTTTTTTTTTTTCATAATTTGATTTCTAGTTTCAGATCGTTGTGGTAGGGAAAAGATCCTTGATATGATTTCAATCTTCTCAAATGTATCAAGACTTGTTTTCTGACATGTGATCTATCCTGGAGAATGTTTCATGTGCACTTGAAAACAACGTGTATTCTGCTGTTTTGGGATGGAATATTCTCTTTCTATATATATCTGTTGATTTCATCTGCTCTAATGTGTCATTCAAAGCCACTACTTCCCTATGATTTTCTGTGTGGATGAACTAACCATTGATATAAGTGGGGTGTTAAAGTCCCCTACTAATATATTATGATCAGTTTCTCCCTTTGTTAATATTTGCTTAATATATTTAGGTGCTCCAATATTAGGTACATAGATACTTGTTTTTCCTCTTTTTTGTTATAAACTCTTGTTGAATAGATCCCTTTATTGTTATGTAATGACCTTTGTTTATTGCTACACAGTTTTTGTTTTAAAGTCTATTTTGTCAGACATAAGTATTGCTATCCCAGCTTTCTTTTCACTTCCATGACATGGAATATCTATCTTCATCTTTTAACTTTCTATGTCTTTAGGTCTGTAGTGATTTTGTTATATCACCATGTAGACTGGTGTTTTTAAATCCAATCACTTACCTTAGGCATTTTGATTGGAGCAGTTTTTCCATTACATATAAGTAATTACAGTTATAGACTTATTGTCATTTTTTTAAAACTCTTTTCTGGTTGTTTTTGTTTTGTAGTTTCTGTCTGTTCCTTTCCTCTTCTCTTGCTCTCTTCTTTGTGATTTGATTACTTTCTTGATATGCTGGGATTCCTTTCTCTTTTGTGTATGTGTTTCTAACTTAGGTTTTGATTTATGGTCACCATGGGATTCATGTAGGACATCCTGTATGTATGAGTCTATATTAAGTTGACTATTGCTTAAGTTTGAATACATTTTAAAAGCACTAGATTTTTACTCCACCTTTCATATTTTATGTTTATGATGTCTTATTTTACATCTTTATATTTGTGTATCTTATGACTAATTCAGTAGATGCAATTGATTATACTATATTGTGTTTTTACTTTCATTCTGGCTTTATAAGTGATTAGTCTACTTCCAGTGTTATATGTTTGCTTTTATCACTGAAATTTTTTCCTTTCATAACTTCTCCTAGTATGGTCTTTCCTTTCCTTTCCAATTAAAGAATTCTCTTTAACCAATTTTATAAGGCTGACTTTGTGATGATAAACTCCTTTAGCTTTTGTTTTTCTGGGAAATTATTTCTATCTCTGCTTCAATCTTGAATGATGCTGTTGGCATGGGATACTCTTACCAAGCAGAGTATTCTTAGTTGTAGGATTTTTTTTTTTCCTTTAGCACTTTGAATATATCATGGCACTATTTTCTGTTCTACATAGTTTTTACTGAAAAATTAGCTGATATCCTTAAGGGGATTCCCTTGTATGTGACTGATTGTTTTTCTCTTAATGTTTTTAAAGTCCTCTTTATATTTCATTTATTTTACTTAAATTCCAGTATAGTTGACATGCAATGTTATTAGTTTCAAATGTATAATATAGTGATTAAATAATTCTATACATTACTCAGTGCTCATCAAGATAAGTGTATTCTCAATCCATGTTACCAGTTTCAGCCATCTTTCCTCTGATCTGTTTGTTTTCTATAGTTAAAGAGTCTGGTTTTTTTTGTTTTGCATTTTATTTTTTTTTAGTTGTTTATTTTGCTTCTTAAATTCCACATATTACTGAAATCATATGGTATTTGCCTTTCTCTAACTGGCTTATTTTCCTTAGGATTATACTCTCTAGAACCATGCATGTTGGTGTAAATGGCAAGATTTTATTCTTTTTTATGGCTCAAAAATATTCCATGTGCGTGTATTTTATATATATATACACACATATATGTGTGTGTGTGTGTGTGTGTGTGTGTGTGTATATATATATATATAATTTTACATACATATTATATAATTTCTTTGTTTTCCATTCTTCTATTGATGGACACTTGGGTTACTTCTGTAGTATGCCTATTGTAAATAATGATGTGATAAACATAGAGGTGCATTTCTCCTTTCAAATTAGTGTTTTTGTGTTTTGGGAAAATATGCAGTAGTGAGATTACAAGATCATAGGGTATTCTATTTTTATTTTTTTGAGGAAATTTCACACTGTTTTTGACAGTGGCTGTGCCAATTTGCATTTCAACCAATAGTGCAAATGAGTTCCCTTTTCTCCACGTACTTGCCAACACTTGTTTTTTGTGTTTTTGATTTTAACCATTCTGACAGGTGTGAGGTGATACTATATTATGGTTTTGCCTTGTATTTTCCTCATGATGAATGATGTTGAACATCTTTTTGTGTCTGTTGGTTATTTGTATGTCTTCTTTGGAGAAATGTCTGTTCATGTCTTCTTCCCAATTTTAAAATTAACTATTTATGGAGGGATTTTTGGTTGTTGTTGTGTTGTTTTGTTTTTGGTGAAAGTTCTTTGCGTATTTTGGATACTAATACTTTATCAGATACGTTATTTGTGAATATCTTGTCCAGTTCAGTAGGTTGTCTTTTAGTTTTATTGACAGTTTCCTTTGCTGTGCAGACTTTTCATTTGATGTAGTCCCAATAGATTATATTTGCTTTTGTTTCCCTTGCCTCAGGAGACCTATTTAGGAAAATGGTGCTATTGTCTATGTCAGAGAAATTAGTAACTGTGCTCTCTTCTAGGGTTTTATGGTTTCAGATCTCATATTTAGGTCTTCAGTCCATTTTGAGTTTGTGAGAAAGTGTTCCACTTTCATTCTTTGGCATGGAGCTGTCCAGTTTCCCCAGTATCATTTGTTAAATGAACTTGTTCCCACTGCATATTCTACATCCTTTGTTGAGGGCTAATAGGTGGTATAATCATGGGTTTATTTCTAAGCTCTCTATTCTGTTGACTTATGTGTCTATTTTCATGCCACTACAATACTGTTTTGATAAATACAGCTTTGTAATATAACTTGAAATCTAGAACTGTGATACCTCCACTTTTGCTCTTTTTCAAGAATGGTTTGGGTATTCAAGGACTTTTGTGGTTCCATACAAATTTTAGGATTGTTCTAGTTCCATGAAAAATGATGTTGGCATTTTGGTAGGGATTGCATTAAATATGTAGATTGCTGTGGGTAGTATGAACATTTTAAGATTTGTTCTTCCAATCCATAAGCATGGAATATCTTTTTATTTGTGTCACCTTCAGTTTGTTTCATCAGTGCTTTATAGTTCTCAGAGTACAGGTCTTTAACCTGTTTGGTTAGGTTTATTCCTAGGTATTTCATGATCTTTGATGCAATTGTAAATGCGACTGGTTTCTTAATTTCTCTTTCTTCTCCTTCATTATTAGTTTATAGAAATGCAATGATTTTCTATACACTAAGTATTCTAAATTGAATAACTTTTCAGCTTTAGTGTTTTTGTTTTGTTTTGTTTTGTTTTGTTTTTTTGGTGGAGTCTTTTACGTATTCTATATCTTGACATTTGCAAGTGGTGAGTTTTATTTCTTCCTTACAAATTTGGATGTCTTTTACTCCTTCCTCTTGTCTGATTGCTGTGGCTAGAAATTCCAGTACTAAGCTGAGTAAAAGAGGTGAGTGAACATCCTTGTCTTGTTCTTGATCTTAAGAGAAGGGGTCTCAGTTTTTCATCATTGAGTATGATGTTAGCTGTTGGTTTGTCATATATTGCCTTTATTATGTTGAATTATGTTCCCTCTAAACCTACTTTTTTGAGATCTTTTTATCATGAATGGATGTTGTAGTTTGTCAAATGCTTTTTCTGCATGTATTGAAATAATCATATGGTTTTTGTCCTTTCTCTTATTGATGTGCTATATCATATTGATTGATTTACAAATATTGAGCCACTCTTGCACCCTGGGAATAAAGCCAACTTGCTCATGGTGAATTATTTTTTGTAATGTATTTTTGTATTTGGTTTGCTCATATTTTGCTGAGGATTTTTGCATTTGTTTTCATCAGAGACATTGCTCTGGTTTTTGTTTTTTGTTTGTTTGTTTGTTTTTTGTTTGTTTTTGGTACTGCCTTTACTGGGTCTTGGCAGCAGGGTAATACTGGCCTTGCATAATTAATTTGGAAAATTTCTTTCCTCCTGTATTTTTGGAATAGCTTGAGAAGAATAGGTATTAACTCTTGTTGAAATGTTTGGTAGAATTCATTTGTGAAACCATGGGGTCCTGGATTTTTGTTTTTTTGGGAATTTTTTGATTACTGATTCAATTTCATTGCTGGTAGTTGGCCTGTTCAAATTTCATATTTCTTCCTGCTTCAGTTTTGATAGGTTATATGTTCCTAGGAATTCATCCACTTCTTCTAGATTGTTCAATTTATTGGCATATAACTTTTCAGAATATTCTCTTACATCTTTTGCATTTCTGTGACATCATTTGTTCTTTCTCCTGTTTCACTTTTCATTTTGAGTACTCTCTCTTGTTTTTCAATGAGTGTGGCTAAAGGTTTATTGATTTTGTTGAACTTTTCATACAACCAGCTCAAGACTTCATTGATCTGCTCTATTGTGTTATTTGTTTCTATTTCATTTATTTCTGCTCCAATCTTTATTATTGCCTTCCTTTTACTGGATTTTGTTTTTCTTTTTCTAGCTCCTTTAGGTACAAAATTAGGTTATTTATTTTGTGATTTTTTTTTTTTTTTTCTTCTTGAGTTAAGCCTGTCTTGCCATAAACTTTCCTCTTAGAACAGCTTTTGCTGTATCCCCATTTTGGATTGTTGTGTTTTCATTTTCATTTGTCTCCATGTATTTTTTTATTTCCTCCCAGATTTTTTCATTGTCCATTTATTGTTCAGTTGCATGTTTTTTAATCTCTGTGTATTTGTATTCTTTCAATATTTTTTCTGTGGTTGATTTCTAGTTTCATAGCATTGTGGTCAGAAAAGATTAATAATATGACTTCAATATTTTTTAATTTATTGAGATTTGTTTTTGTGGCCTAATATGTGAACTATTCTGGAGAATGTTCCATGTGCAAAGAATGTGTATTCTGTTGCTTTAAGGTGGAATGTTCTGAGTTAAATCCATCTTGAAACCAACATTTACTGCTTCCCCCCAACATGTTTTAGGTATATGGTGTCATAATTTACATGCTTTCATTTTGTGAATCCCTTGACTGATTTTTTTAAAAGATTTTATTTATTTATTTGGCAGACAGAGATCACAAGTAGGCAGAGAGAGGCAAGCAGAGAGAGAGGAAGGGAAGCAGGCTCCCTACTAAGCAGAGAGCCAATGTGGAGCTCGATCCCAGGACCCTGGGATCATGACCTGAGTCAAAGACCGAGGCTTTAACCCACTGAGCCACCCAGGCACCCCCTTGACTGATTTTTTACAGATGCACTTAGGTTTACTGTTTTTGTGCTTCCAATTTTTTGTACTCTCATATATGGTTTTTCCTTTGCACTCAGAGTCCCCTTAACATTTCTTGTAGGGCTGGTTTAGTGGTAATTAACTCCTTTAGTTTTTATTTGTCTGAGAAACTCTCTCTCCTTCTATTCTAAAGTATAGCCTTGCTGGATAGAATATTCTTGGCTGCATTTTTTTTTTTTCCTTTCAGAACCTCAAATATATCATGCCAGCCCCCTGGCCTGCAAAGTTTCTGTTGAAAAATCAACTGATAATTTTATGAGGTTTTCCCTTGGATATAACTGCTTTCTTTTCTCTTGCTGTGTTTAACGTTCTTTCTTTATCACTACTTTTTTGACATTGTAACTGCTGTATGCCTTGGTGAAGACCTTGAGTTTATTTTGTTGGGGGCTTTTTATTTCCTCCCAGATTTAGAAAGTTTTCAGCTATTGTTCCTGTAAGTAAATTTTCTGCCCTCTTTCCTTCTCTTCTCCTTCTGGTATCCCTGTAATATGAAAGGTATTACATTTGTGAGTATTGCTGAGTTCCCTAGATCTATTCTCATTTTGTATTATTCTTTTTTTCTCTCAACTGATCAGCTTGATTGCTCTACATTTATCTGTCCTTCAGGTTGCTGATTCATTCTGCTACTTCCTCTACTCTACTCTTTATTTCATCTAACATATTTTCAATTTAATTTATCAAGTTCTTCATCTCTGATCGGTTCTTTTTGTTTGTTTTTTGTTCTATTTGTTAAGGTCTCACTGATGTCCTCCACTTTTTTTTTAATCTAATAACTATTTTTTTAACTATTACTTTAAATTATTAAGCATATCATTTATGTCTGTTTCATTTAGGTCTCTTTCTGTAATTTTGTCCTATGCTCTCATCTGGGACATATTCCTCTGTTTCCTCATTTTGTCTAATGATTTCTGTTTCTATGTGTTAGGAAAGTCAGCTATGTCTCCTGTTTTTGAAAGTAGTGGTTTTATGAAGAAACGGCCCTGCAGTGCAGTGTGCCCTGTTCACCAGACCCTGGAACTTCTAGGGTGTCCTTTGTGTGTGTTGTATGTGCCCTGCTGTTGTGGTTGAACCACTTTTTCCTTCAGCCTCGTCATCTGAGTGGCCTGTAGGCAGGGTTGTTATTTGGACAGTCTAGGCCTGTCTTGGGTTTGAGTTTAGTCAAACAGACATTTGTTAGAGATGCAGGAGCACCAAACTGCAGGACACTTTCCCCATGTTGTCCCCTGAGGCCCTTTCATTGGTGGGTTGGACCTGCAGTCAGACGAGTTGTCTGTCCCCAGCCTGTTTCTCAGGCCATAGTATTAGTGGTGTGTGTGGTTATCTTTCCCTATCAGGGCAGGGATCATTTTGGAATGGTGCTGTCCCCTGTTGTGACTATTTGTACAATGCCAGTCTTGTGGTACTTACTGCTTTGGTTTGGCTGCAGCCAAGAGTGTATTTACTGTAAGGGTGGATCCACATTGTGCTAGCAAGTTTTGCAGAGGCCCTCAGTGGGAGAGGACCTCCAGCAGCAGAGATTGAGGCAGGCCTGGCTGTAGGGCGTCTATCTGCCAAAGCACTGGGATATAGGAGGTGAGGTATTACCAAGTTAGGTAGGGAGTATTGGAGCCATGCTTGTTCCTACAAGTGGCCATGTGTTTTTATGGGGAAGGAGAGATCTGTGCCTGCCACCTCCTTTTTCTCCCCCAAAGTCTCCCAAGGATCTCTGCCCCTCCAGCATGCACTCTGAGATTATTAAACAAATCTCCCACCCATATACCCCCAGCATTTTTCAAACTGCTATGCTGTATCTCTGAAGGGCTGCTTGCTGTGCTCTTTAAGGGCAGGGACTGGATTCCTCTTACCCTGCTGGCTCTCTCATGAGTCTGCTGGTTTTTTTTTGTTTTTGTTTGTTTGTTTGTTTGTTTGTTTTACCTTGTTACTAGTAGGCTGGTTTTGTGTGTGTGTGTGTGTGTGTGTGTGTGTGTGTGTGTGTGTGTGTGATTTTTTATTTTAGTTTATTTTTTTCAGTGTTCCAAGATTCATTATTTATGCATCACACCCAGTGCTCCATGCAATGTGTGCCCTCCTTAATAAACACAAACAGGCTGCAGGTTTTTAAAATTCCAGGTTTTAAGTCCCACTGGTTATAAGGACTCACAAAATTTAGCCCCTCTGGTTTTCAAGGCCAAATAGTATGGGGATTTGTCTTCCCCCTATAGGCTCCCTGGTGTGATAGTTTATTTCTTTCCCCTCTCTGCCCCTAAGGCATCCCTCTCTCCTACAGATAGTTCCATGTATCCATTTAGCTCCTAACTTTGTCTCTGCCCTTCTTACCTTCTTTGATGTGGTCTCTTTTGTCCATTTTATTTGTTTTTTTTTTTTTTCCTGCCATTCTTTAAGTCATTTTGGGGGTTATTTAATAGTAATCTGAGTGTTATCTAGTTGTATCCATGCCATAAGGTTAGTGTATGGTCTTTGTACTCTGCCATCTTCCCTGCAAGTCCATTTAATTGTTTTCATTTTAATTACTCTGTGTGTGTATGTATTTAAGATTTTATTTATTTGACAGAGAGTGCAGCAGCAGCAGACAGAGAGGGAGAAGCAGGCTCCTTGCTAAGGAGCCTGATGTGGAACCCAATTTCAGGACCCTGAGATCATGACCTGGGCCAAAGGCAGGCACTTAACTGACTGAGCCACCCAGGCACCCCTTAATCACTATGTGTTTTGATATGAACCTTCTTGGGTTTCTCTAGTCTGGGGCTTTCTATATGTCCTGGATATGGATGTCTGTTTCCTTCCCCAGATAATGCGAGTTTCAGCTATTGTTTCTTTAAATAAATTTTCTTCCCCTTCCCTCTCTCTTCTTTCTGGCATCCCTATAATATTAGCAAATGTTATTATGCTTGATGATGTTGCAGAAATTCCTTAATTTTTTTTTTTGTTGTTGTTGTTGTTATTTTTTCTTTTTGCTATTCAGAGAGGGTTGCTTTCTATTACCTTGTTTCCATATTGCTGATCTCTTATTTTACATCCTCTAATATTTTGTTGGTTTCCTCTAACACATTCCTTACTTCTGTAATTGTATTATCCAACTCTGACTGGTTGTTTTTCATATTTTCTATTACTTTGTTGAAATTCTCACTGAGTTCATCCACTTTTCTCTTAACTTTGGTATCTTTATGACCATTCCTTTGAATTCTTAATCAGACATATTGTTTATATGCATTTAATTTATTTTACTATTTTTTAAGATTTTACTTATTTGTCAGAAAAAGAGACAGAGGCAGACAGAGGGAGAAGCCAGCTCCCTGCTGAGTAAGGAGCCTGATACGGGACTCGATCCCAGGACCCTGGGATCATGACTTGAGCTGAAGGCAAACACTTAACCAAATGAGCTACCCAGGCACCCCTATCTCCATCTAATTTAGCTCTTTTTCTAATTTTGTTTTGCTCTTTCATTTGGGGCTTTTCTCTATCTCCTTATTTTGTCCAACTCTCTGTATTTGTTCTTTGTATTAGGTTAGTCAGCTACATTTCCTGGTCTTAAAAGTAGTGTCTTCTGTAGTTGGGGTCCTGTGGTGTCCTGTAGTGAGTTACCTATGCCCACCTGTTGTGCTTAAACCTTGATTCTTGTGTGCATGCTGGTGGGTGGGACTGGCTTTTAGCTCATTTAGCTGCAGTAACCCACTTTGCCTGTTGAGGTGCTAGGCAGTGTTTGTTCCCCATGCTATTGAGAGGCCTGATTGTAGTCCCCTTAGTTTGGCTCTCAGGTGGGGCAACCTTCAGCCTGGCTCTACAATTAGCTGCTAAGACAGTTGCAAGTGCACCAAAGGGTGGGAATTTTTTCCCCCTACACAGCCTAGCTGCTGTAATTGTGGGTACAGTGGTGCCTAGGATTATCTTCCCCCCGCTCCAGGGCAGGAGCTGTTTTTTAAAAGTGCCTGCCATGGTGGGAAAGTTGGGTGGAACAGGACCACAAAGAAATGTTAGGGTGCATCATGCTGTGGTAACAAGGTAGGTGGAGATTTTTAGACTTGTCCCCACCCAAGAACTGAGCTATCTAAGCTTGGGGGAAGGCAAAAAATTCGACACCCACCAGTATATATTTTTCCCTGGAGAAATCTATAAATGCCTGCCCCTCTGACACAGGTCCTACAGTTAGTCAATAAATTTCCTTCATATATAGCCCAGGCACTTTTTAAACTACTGCTTCTATGCTGTGTCTTGAGTTGAGTTAATGTGCTGACTCTTCAAGGGCAAAGAATGGATTTCCAGTAGTCCTCTAGTTGTCCCAGACTTATGGGACACTCCACTGCTTTTCAGAGCCAGACATTATGGGGACTCATCTTCTTAAGGTGGGTTCCCATTGCTAGAAGTGCCCAATCCAAGGGATCTGATATTTTTACTTTTCCATGCTTGTGATGTCTCTTTTATTTATAATTCTTTTGTGCTGGGGATTTCATTACCAACCATGCCTGTGTCCTTTCTACCCATTCCATGTGGCCTTCTGATGACTAGCTATGGAGATCTATTCTGCTGGTCTTTAGGTTGTTTTCAGAATGAGTTGCAATATACTTAGTTTTGTTTGGTGGGTCTGTTGGAGAGACAAGCTCAAGATCCTCCTACTCAGTCATTGTCCATGTACTCCCTATATTAAATATTTTAAATACCCACTTGGTACTACATCCAGAGGCATTAAAAATGGAATTTGGAATAGCTGACCTCCATTTCTGACCTCATCTCTTCTATGGCCCACTTTTTCAGACTACATTGCAGAAACTTCTCTTTTCAGAAAGTGAAAAAAGCCTATGAGGGGTACCACCTTGCCTATTGAGCCTAAGAAGGAAGCAGAGAAGAGCTTGATTTAGCTTTGGAGACTTCTCAGCAAATATGGAGGAAAATAGAAGAAAATAGTCTTTCAGGAGGATATAACAATATTTATAAAATTTAAATGTGTATTCTTATCCATTCCTTCCAACTACTTTATGAGGAAAATTATTATTATCCTCTTTTATAAATGAGGAAATTAAGGATCAGAAAGGTACAGTGACTTGCCCAGGGTTACAGACCAGTCAGTGGTAAAGTTAGAGTTTGCATTTTGGCTCTCTAATCTCATTCTCATCTGCTGCACAATCCTACTTCTCTAGTACATTGAACTGCTCCACTCCCAGGTGAAGGGCATCCATATTTCAGCAATTAACACTCCTTGCTCATTAGCTTCCTAATAGCCATTGATACCTTTTCAATAAATTCCCTGTTGGTGAAGATAGACAGAATTGGTTTCCATTAACTATGCCTTTAACTGTACTTACTATATAATAAGAAGAGTTGAAAATAAATGAACTAAGATTTCAAGGCAATAACCTAGAGTGAGAAATGAAACTGAATAAAATAACCAAGCAGAATGAAGGAATCAATTAGGCAAGAATTAATGAAATAAAAATTAATAAATTGACAAGAGGTAGGTGTTAATGAAACAAAAGCATAACAAAGTAGACATGATCAATGAAAGCAAAAGATGGTTCTCTGACTACACCATATAAAATAAACAAAAGGTCCAACTACAAATAAGCAACTACCTATATATTGGGTATAAGTGGGAAAAAACTTAGTTACTGCTATGGAGAAGATTTTGAAAATATAAAAAAATGCATTTCATGACTAATATAGAATGCATTTTACAATCTATTTCTATTATTTTATGAAATATATAAATGGTCAAAACTGACTCAAGAGGGAGACAGCTGAACATATAAACATAAAAAAAAAGTGGAAAGAATAGTCAATGATCTATATTTGAAACAGTATTAGGCACACAGAGTTGTAAAAGTGATTTGACAAAACCAAAGAAGAAAAAAAATCCTTAAGTAATATTGTTTCAGAGTATGGACAAAAAACATATAGCATCTCAAATCATTCTGTAAATCAGGATATTTCTGTTAATGAGAGAATTAATAAAAATAGATTTATTGTACATATGAATAAGTTTTAAAAACCTAATAAAATATAAACCAATTAAATTCAGTAACATCCTTTTTTTTTTTTTAAAGATCTTATTCATTTATTTGACAGAGAGTGAGATCACAAGTAGGCAGAGAGGCAGGCAGAGAGAGAGGGAGAAATTCAGTAACATCTTAACTTCATGTTATAGTAGGCTTTATCCCAGAACTGCAAGAATGGGTCAACATTAAAAAATCAACACATGTCATTTATTGAATTAAACAGTTAAATGCTGTTCTCATAGCAGCCAAATTATTTGGCAAAATTTAATACTCTTTTCTAGCCAAAACTCTCATCAAAATAGAAATTAAAAGATATCTCCATATTTAATAATAGGTGTATCAGGTAGGGCTCTTTCTATGAAACAAAAGCTATTCTGGATATTTCCAAGAAAAATAAATATATATTCTATAATAAAAGAAATTGATTACTTTAAAGACATTTTAGAACACCTTAGTTGCTAGGGCAAGAGAAATGTAGGCTAGAATGTTCACCCTCAGATCTCAGGTTTGTCAGTAATTTTCAGGAAATTAGGAAGTGCTATTCACATCCTAGTTGGGAACTTCAGGAAACCACTGCTGCTGGTAACAGCTGGCTGCACTGAGTTGGTTTGAATCCAGAGAGAATTCTAAGGGCTGCTGTGAGATCTCATATCTGCCAAAGCTCAATAATCTGCCCACTATTGTTGGAGGAGAAATCATGGCTTTGGCTTCCCTCCTACCTTCCAAATCTCACACAAGTGCTTCTCAGTGGTTGAGACTAAACTGGAAATGTGTAAGCAAAGAATTTCAGACTGTGTTATTCCCAGTCTTCTAACCTTGTGATAAGGGGAGAGCATCAACGGGAGCTGGGGTTGTACTGGCATAAATAGAAAATCTGTCACAATGATCCTCAAACTCTATAGCAATCTTTATAACAAATGAAATATTAAAAATCAACCCAGTGAAGTTAGCAACAAAAGGAAGATGTCTACCAATATTGATACCTTTAAAATTAAATTCTTAAGAAATGAAATGAGGCAAAAAAATATATTAGAGATGCTAATACTAGAAAGCAAGAGGGAAAGAGTCACACTGAACACAGTGGAAGAGTCCATCTGAAAAATCCAGGAATTTGTAGCCAAAATATTTTAAGAGTTTCTACTGATCAATAAGAAAATCAAAACCCACAGAAGAAAATCAACATAATATATAAGTTAATAATTTATAGAACAAATGAAAGGAATGAATGAATAAGCATTACTTATCAGGGAGTTAAAAATTTAAACAAAATTTTTTGCCTTTAAGATTGACAACTATTAAATATACTGATGATATCCAGGATTTATCATGTGTGAAGAACCACATACGCTCATATATTGTGATGGCATTAGAAGTAAGCATGGTCTTTTTTAAGATAAATTTGACTGTCTATGAAAACATATGTATGAAGTCAGCAGTTTTAGTCCATATCTAATCTGTAGGAAATTCATACTTTTGCAAAAATATTCATGTAAAGGATGGTAATTGAAGCATCACTAAATGGAAATTCCATACGTTTCTATCAGTCAAATTATAAATAAATAGTGATTTATGTATATTGTAAAATATTATTCAATCATTTAAAAGAATGAACTGTGTCTTCATAAACAAACTTGGAAAGATATCAATATATAATTGTTAAATGAAAGTAGTAAGATGCAGAGCAAATCATATAATGTGGTTTCCTTTACATTAAAAAGCATACATTCGCATATTTGTTTGTACCTTAAGGAAATAACTTGAAAAAAGGTGTTAAATGAAGTATTTAAACTATAAAAACTAATTGCCTTTAGGAAAGAATGAGATGAGAAAAGAAGGTGTGTATTGGGGGGAGGGAGAAATAAAATGAAACTCCTCTTTTTATTTTTATTTTTTTTAATTTTTACAAATGAGAATGTACTACTCAGGTAATTGTTAGAAATAGGAAAAATTAGTCAAATTCTCTAGTTCTCTCCACTCTATTCCATTCTGCCTATTGCTTTTTAAATTAGTCTATACCACCAAAACCTGGAGCATAAAAGCCAGGGGCAGATGACTTTTTCTCTGTCTGCTACTAACTACTCTTGCCTACCTGGATCCAACTTGTGTTTCATCTTTGGTTCCAGAACTTTTGGTTCTGGCTCTATATGCAGACTCTTTGTACTGGAATTTGGGGCTCAGTTTCCTGCTCACTCCTAGGATCTGGGTTAAAAAGGAGCAGTTCTTTCATTATGATATCTATGGTTATATTTTTTATACAATAAAATAGAATTATAGTTTTTCAGAAACTGACTTGTCCATTTGACTGGCAAGTTCATGTAGCCTTGTACGGTTTCTATATTCTTAGACACTTGTTTCCTCAATTGTGAAATGAATAATTTGTAATTAATGATGCCCATACTGTTTTTCAACTTTATCACTTCATGGTATATAATTGAAGACAAAATCTGCTTTAAATGATAGATATACTTTAGATATAGGTAGTTGTGTTTTGTTTGATTTTTGTATGTGTTTTTAATCACCAATCATAGTCACAGTTTGTGCTGGATTATGGCAATAGAAGGCCCCAACTAAGCCAGCTTCTGAGGTCTTGAGACAAAATTTAGTATTCTTAGTGAAGTATGAAAACACACAAAAGCAATATTGTTTAATATAGCAAATCAATTTAAAATTAGTAAAATCTATATTGTGTAGCCTTTGAATATCACTTACATTTTTTAGTTTAGAATTAGAATACACTTCTTATGGTTTTATAGAGCAAAATCAATAATTATATTCTCAAATGATAAACTATGCATTAGTAGAATGAATATCTTAAATACAAAATATTAAGATGCTGAATGTGTGAGGGAAAAAAAAAAGGGATATACCTAAAAAAGAAAGTCAGTGGAGTGAGTACTGCAGCCTACATGCATGTGAAGATGTATTTTTTCCTACTAACATTACTGATATCTCCTTTGAAGTACAGGATTTAAGTTCTATCATAAGATTTTCCAGGGAGAGACCTAAATTTACCTAATTTCAACGTCCATCTCCCATGGTCCTTAACAATTACAAACAAATTTTGGCCAAACTGGAAGTTCTTCAGCAGGTCAGGTCAAAATAAATATGGTTTGATTTCACCAGTTAGGGGAAGAAGCCAAAGAGACAGTGTATTTTTTTCTGTCAGGCTGATAAGCCATTTATATTATCTAGCTTTCTAACTTATTCATAAATGTGATAAATGTAATCTAGTTCCAGGTATGTGTGTGTGTGTGTGTGTGTGTATTGATGAGGGAGGACTTAATACTTTTAAATTTATTTAGAAAAATAGGAAAAAAGTGCTTAGAGATTTTTAAGAGTAAGGAGGAAGTACTTGAACTGCCAGATACTGAATCCAATTATAAAGCTAAAAGAACTGTAGTATATTTTTACTCATTCCACAATAGATGAAAAAATTTAAAAGAACAGAATTGAGAGCCAAGAAAGAGACCTACTACATAATAAGCATGTTCCATCAGATCAGTGGCAAAAGATGAAATAGTTGGTTGATGGATGCTAAAATATTTAGCAATATATTTTAAAAGTTACTCAAAATAAGTTTCAGAAGAATTAAGTTGTTAAGTATAAAACATTAATTTAAAGCAACTAAGTAAAAATGTATATGATGCTGGACTACAAAAGGGTTGTTTTTAGACATTAAATCAAAAGGAGAAACCATAACTGAAAGAGAAAAATTTTACTCTTTAAAGACTTAAAAGACTTCTCTATAGCAAAACTCAACATAAACATGGAAAAGACAAGTAATGACCTGGAAAATGTATTTGTATCACAAATTTCTCATCAGTTCAAAGAAACAAGAAACAAACATATAGCCACTCTGTAGGTTTCAGGTAAAGGACATGAGTGGAAAAATCATAAATGAAATAAAATGGCCAAGAAATATTAAAAATGATTTTTTATTGATGATAAAGATGAAAAAAATCACATAACAAATGCTTTAATTTTCCTCATCATTTAAGAATTATCTGTGTATTTACAGAAACACTTTAACACAGAAGATAAAACGCATAAAAAGCTGAAATTTGACAAATGCAAAAGTTAGTAATAACAAAACAAACAGGAATATAAGACAAAATAAGAAATAAGATTACTATACAGTTGTCTAATTTCCTAGATATAAGTCACCAGTATGACTAGGGGCTTCCTACTATTCAGAGAAAAATTGAAAATAACATGTTTATAACATAAAAATAACATTATAAAGGACAAAACAGTGGACAGCTATACAAAACAGTGGGAATATTATTATAACATTGGTCCTTAAATTCAGTAAATAAAACAAGTAAATTCTAGAAGCTTTCTGAGTTCACTATTACATTTTCTAGTAAGATATTCATAAACTAAGATATCAATTTCTTGTTTTTTTTTTTTTTTTTTTTAAATGAGGTACCTCTTCAGTTTATATTTGCCTGCGTTCCTGGAAACAGTACTATGTACATACTCTTGCTCCAGTTATTTTTGATGGTGATTAGCTTGATGTTCAAAACTTGTTACTATTCTTCCACTTCCAAATTTTTTCAAGATGTTGATTGCACTAGTTAGGATATCATTTACAGTATAGAAATGAATCATATAATTAATATTTTAATATTTATGGTATGTCTGTATTTGAACAAAAGTTACAAGAATTTGCTTTTTGAAAAAAGTGCAAGAAAGGTAAATATGTAGTTCTGTGGAATGATGGTTAATCTTACCAATTTGAAATAGAGTCCCACCATTCTAATCATAGCTGATGTTACTCATCATGATCTGGAGTTTAGTAGCTTTAGTTGTGTTTGAATCTCCTCCTTCTAAAGAACGGATCATTTTTGACCTATATATCATAGAATAGAGAAAGGGCTGTCAGGGACTCCGGTGAGTCTTTCATTTAGGACATCCCTCCCATGTTTATGTGTTGGGAGCACTGACAATTATTTGTCATGAAATTGTTGTTAGAAAGCATTTAGGGCCCTGAATTACCAGCTTGGCTATCTATATTTATTTAAGCTGCAGGATTTAGTCACTCTTGTATCTCATGAGCCTTTATTACTTTATGTTAGCGTTCTTAATCCAGAAGACAACCATGGTGTTCATAAGAACTCCCAATTTGACTCAATACTTTAGTGGGTTTCTACAGCATAAATAGAAAAGTTGCCATCATTAGCAACATTCAAAAGTATACCACTATCTAGGCAAAATACAGTCCAATTTCTCTAAACTTAACCTTAAAATATTTACTTTTTAAAAATCTAGATATTCTCTCAGATACCTGAACACTCTTTTGGAAATGAATTACTCCATTACTTTGCTATAGCTGGCCCCAAGATAAGTTCTGAATATTTCCTGTAATTCCATAAAGAATATGCCACTATATGCTGGTAAACTAGCTATAAGAAAGAAAGAATTAAAGAAGAAAGGAAGGAGGGGAAGAAAGGAAGCAGGAAAGAAAAGGAGAAAGAAAGAAAGAGGAAGAGGGAGATGGAAAAGGAGAGGGAGAAAGAAAGAGAAGCGAGAAAAAGAAAAGAGATAAGGCCTGATTTGTAGTGTTTGCTGATTTCTGTGGTGTAAATACTTCCCCATGGCCAATTTCAGGAACCAACAGTTTATCAAACAGTTCAAAAATTCCTGATAACATTTGGCTGAGAACAAGAATTCACTGGCTTGCACACACCACTGTGTGTGTGCACGTGCATGTAAATGGCAGTCCCTTTGGAGGTAGTATTGAATCTGTTTAGGATTCTGAGAGCTAAAAAGAAAAGATAAAGGTAGATGGAGAATCCTCTAGGGATTTTTACAAATTTACTGGAAGATTGTTAAAATTCATCCCTACTAATCACCTATGTCTTTTTAGAAATATTTGAAAGCTTTCCCATGAGACCTTAGCTTTTAAAATATCATTTGCATTCTTTTGGCCTCTGTAATACCTATCCATTTAAATATATCACTGGCTGCTTCTCCTTCCTGTATTGGCAGGCAGTTTCTTTTAGTCTAAGAGCATCTGTAGATAACATTGTCTTGGTGCAGGATCAGGTTGAATGGTGGGTGACTTGAGGTGAATGTTTTTCATAGCTCCAGTTGCAAATGAGCTGGGAGAAGACCGGTTAGAACTTTTACTTTCCTTGCTGCTTGAGGGTTGTTCTGTGCCTGGATAACAGAAGTTAGTGTAATGGATAGGAAGTTAAATCGTCAACTATTGCTGAATACCCATGAACTTAGAGATGAGGCTAAGGTGAGGGTATATAAAGGTACATACAAAGAGATAGGTTTTGCACTCAAGAAAATTATAATAGTAGTATTTCAAGACAAAGACATGTCTCTGGGTGTCAACTGGTGGTTAAGGAGTCCAATATTAGAACTTAATGTTGGAATTTGGTAGAAATAAGATTAGTGCATGTGTTGACTGGTGTTCATTCTTAACCTCCATGGGGTAAATGGAGGCATTTTTTATCTATACATCAGAATGGAATGAAGGGCTAGGGACAGAGTAGATACTTGTAAACACTTATTTATTAGAATTTGTCACTTTATAGCCAATAATAGTGGCTAACAATGAGTAAGTTATTATGTTAGGTATCATACTATAATCTCTGTTACTTCATATAATTCCTACAACAACTCCAAGAAAGAGGTATATTAGTACTAATTTATAAATAGGAAAACTAGGGCTTATAGAACTTGGACTGGAGTCAATTTAAAATTATTTTTATTTTCAAACCTATATGTCAATTTATAAATTTATGTGATTAATTTGCATATCATGGGAATAAAGGGATAAATTAACAGAACCTAACAGATAAGTGTATTAAGTTTGGAATGACATGGTTTAAACTGCTTGCCAAATTTGGGGTATAAAGTGTTCTCTCAGTGGCAGTTTAGTTTGAGGGCATTGTTCACCATGCCAGTAGCATGTGATATTACTCTCATTATAATGCAGTGATTTCTTGGCCAGCATCCATAATCCTTTCCAGTTATTATATGTGCCTTCAAGTATTTTGGGATTATGTCATATGGACTCCTGTGTCCCTAACTCAACAGCAATAATGTCTAAAAAATGCCATGTGAATCAGGAGTTCCACAGATAAAGAAATAAAATAACCTGACATCAATGAAGCAAAATCCAGGCTCTCTTAGATGCATTTAAAAGATGAGTTTATAAGTACTGACTTCTAGCCTCACCTTTGTATGTAGCACCTTGTATGCAAGAATTCCTAATTGTTTCATGCGTTATGTCTATTACAGATCTAGTGGGTATTTTTAGGAACTGTGTTTCTATTCACGAATAAACATTTTTAATGTTAATATATTTCCATAAACCATTTATAGTTCATTTTGATATGATATTGAAAAAAGTGGGGCACAACTGGCCTTTTTTTTTTTTTTTAAATCTATCAAAGTGTATTTCATCTTTTTTCTTATGTAAAATTTCAGTTTAAGTGTTTTTGAATCACTTGCCAGTTTCCAGGAAACTACCTAACCTATAAATTGAGAGATGTTAATGTATATGTCACTGAGTTGTTTTTTGAAAACCACAGCCCTGAAAAAGAAAAATCAAACATAATAAATAGTAGAGCTCTCCACTCAGCATCTGGAAGATCCAGTAAAATATAATTAAATAATTCTTATTTTCTTTTGGAAAGTATTCCGATTTTTTAAAAAGATTTTATTTATCTGAGAGAGAGAGAGAGAGAGCACGAGCAGGGGTGGCGGGGAGCAGAAAGAGAGGGAGAAGTAGACTCCCCACTGAGCAGGGAGCCTGGCTTGGTCCCAGGACCCTGAGATCAAGACCTGAGCCTAAAGCAGACACCTAACGATCTGAGCCACCCAGGTGCCCCAGTAATCTGATTTTTTTAAAGGAAGTTTACATTTTCTCAGATAATGCATTTATTCCAATTGACCTTATCAAAGGAACATTAAACAATATAATATTTTAATTTTCAGCTTTATAATGAGGTGGTCAACAAGGTTTATATACTAGTGGTCTTCATAGAACTGTTTTTTTAATGTCCTCCTTCAATGATCCAAGAGCATAAACACACACACACACACACACACACACACACACACACACACTCTATTTGGAAGATGTTTAGCTACTATGGTTCAGGGGTATATGAAATAAGGTATGAAAAATTAATAAATAATATAAAGTAGCATGCAATCACATGTTTTCCTGTAAGAAATAAGTTCTAATCTTTGGTCAGAGAACAAAGTTGGTGTAGTGAGTAAGTCTTCAGGGATAAAATAAAGGTAGATACTTGACCTAGATTTTGAAGACAAAGGATAAGTGAGTGGATATTGGCAGAAAGAACTAGGAACATATAACCTAAGAAGGAGTGAAGGTTATCATGCCTTAAAGGTCAAGGGTAAAGAATGATGAAGAAATTTATCTGAGTAGAACATAGCCTTTGTAGTTAAAAAAAAAAATACTGGAAGACATGGTTTCTAGATTATAAGGCCCATGAGAGCATGCAAAACCTGTGTCTGGCTTGTTTCCTCAGTATCTAGTGCCTGTACATGACATATGGTAGGAGTTTTATACATTTTTTTTTTGCCTGATTTTTGATACCTGAGTTAAGTATATGTAAAGTGGGTCAACATAAGTAATTTTAGTCCCAGTATAGTGGAAATACTGGTACAATAAGAATCAAATACCCTGAGTTCATATTCTGACTCTGTTGTATACTTTCTAGTATAACTTTGACTATTTTTTATTAGCTTCCTCATCTGAAAAATGGGGATAAAAATGCAAGCATGCCAGATCCACTGGGAATATGAGAATAGATAGTATCTGAGGAAGAATTTTGTAAGCGGTTTTGTATTCTCTCATTTAAGATGCTATTAATAAAAAGAAGAGTCCTTGTCCAGTTGCTCTGCTTATGCTTCATCTGGACAGTTGAGATTGTTACATGTTCATCCTATTTTCCTTTTCTAGGCACACAGCTAGACTGCATTTTCCAGTTTCCTTCCTTTGCAGTTAGGTGGGGCCATATAACTGTTTTAGTCAATGGGATGTGGGTCAAGTTAGTGTATGCCAATTCCAACCCTGCCCCATAAAAACCTCTGATGCAAACTTCCACAATTTTTCTTTTATTTGCATAATGAAGAAGACTCTGAAGATTTAGAAGGTGGAGAAAAAAGATAAAACTTGGGTCCCTAAGTCATCACTTAATGGAAAGCCACCTGGCAAGGGGAGCAGATACTTGAAAAGGAATATCCATGTTGGATAGTTGCATAAACTAGATTTCTGTTGTGTGAGCAAGCTGGAATTTCAGGATTACTTTTACAGAGGTGATCCTGTCTAACTTAAAAATATAGCAGCAGGTCACTGACAGTCTTGATCAGGTAGTATCATATAGAAAGTCCTATTTGGATGGACAGTTATATAGTAGTATGTAGCAGGCTTTGAAAGGGGGTCAGAGTAGATAAGAGTAAAGGGGAATCTTGGGAGGATTAAGTGTCAAGTGTCACAATTTGTATAGGTGTAAATGGTGGAAATGTGCAGAAGCAGGTATACTCAGTAGATAATCTGAGATAAGAGTTGAACTCTACACTAGCTTGACTAGACAGTGTCTGGGAAAATTAGTCATAGAAGCTAAAATTAGGGACAAAATTTGGTCTTATAGGGTGGTTGATTTTGTTCAGCTACTGGGGCTGGCTTGGGCTCAGAGCTGAGAAACTATGGCCTCAGAACAGATCAGTAGCCCCTTCCCACATTTTAATTTGTTTTATCTTACTTTTATCTATAATCGTAAGGAATCAATAGACAAACAGACCTATCCTCATTCTGGACTTCCTGACATGTGAGGTGGGCCCCAACAACTATAAATCCTTTCACATGCTCCTGTTATCTTTCTAAAAGAACACATTTTTTTCTTCTTTTTTTTTTAACATTGTAATTGATTTTGTTGGTTTTGATAGAAATTTAGGCAAACTCATAGTTACACAAACTAAAGTTTGGCCAATAATAGGAAGAGAGTTCTAAGCAAAATATTTGTATATCAGCATAGGAAGATGCACTAAATTTATGCTTGTCTTTATTGATGCCATTGTGCACTACATCTGAAGAGCAAAGTCTAAGAAGATAATTTTCTTGATTACAAAATCATTTAATATCAGGGGAGCAGACATGCAAACAATTTAAATGCAGTATAAAAAAGATAAAGAATTGGAAAATTCCAAAAGTTCTGTCAGATGGCTACCATTGAATTCTGGTTGGGAAGTTGAGGAAAACTTCATACAGGAAAAGCCATGAAAATACTGACAATGGTGGTGATAACAGTGGTTATGCAGGTTTCTAAATGTAAGCCAACAACACACCTATGAAATAGATGCTGTTATTATCTGAAGCTGTTTCAGAGATGATGAGGAATTTGGTATCAATCAACTAATAGAAAGTGAAATTGGCTTATGTATCCCATTCCATATATTTCAGTCTAATCCTAAAGTAATCCATATATTTGGAAAATTGGTAACAATATCAGATAGTACATAAAAGCAAATAAATATTCTGAACCATGAGTACAGAGATTTAAGGGAGATAGAGCTCCTACTGTGAAGGTTAGGCAAGGCTTTCCAGAGGGGCAACAAAAAAACTGCATGCTATTCTTTTATTCAGTCCAAACCTCGTGTAGTGTGAGCTTTTCACAATTTGTATGGCCAATATGAAGCTCTCATTAAATGTTCTGACCCAGCTTAAAGGGAAAATGAAGGTTTTATATATTAACATATTTGCCATGTTTGGCCAAATATTTCCACTAACTAGAAAATAGTGTGAAAATAAAACCCATCTCTATTAAGAACAAGTTGTAGTCTCTGTGCTATGATTTCTATAACCTTATTTCCTATTCACTAATGTAAGTCTTTTTCTCATGAAAGATCAGCTCATTATTGAGTCATCTCCAGTCCAAGGTGCTATATTTGCACACTCACTGGAACAGATCAATTTATTTCAAAAGCGAGAATATGGAAACAAAAGGTCACAGGCACTTGGCTTCATTTATTTTCTGGACTTAAAATCTATTAATTACATATCCTATATCCAGGCAACTGCAGAGAAAAATGTTTTTTATCTTTAGATTTTTAAAATGTGTTTTAGTAGATTATCTCAATTTCTGTTGAGGGAACAACATGTGTTTTGAAGTTGTAATTATGTATAATTTTGTCAATTTCCATGTTTTATGCATTATTGTGCCCTAAATATCTAATACAAGTATAATATGAAAGTTTAATTAATTAATCATTTTATACTGACTGACACAATACAACACCTAGCCTGCTTCTTTTGAGTGACAGTAGATAGACTTTTATTGGGGATTTTAACAGAGGTCTCAAGCTAGAGCCTGCAGGCCTAATCAGGTCCACTGTCTGATTTTTATAAAGTTTCCAAAGTGTCATTGGAACTCAGCCATGCTCATTCCATGCTATTTTCTATGGCCACTTTCACGCTATAATGGCAGATTTGAGTAGACCATATGGTCCACAAAGCCTAAAATATTTACTATCTGGTCCTTTACAGCAAGTTTGCCAAGCTCTGGCGTAGTTCAGGAAATGTTATATTTTAATCTTCTTTGCCTATTCCCAAACCCAGGAAGAATTTGAAGTTTTTATAAGTAGAGTTGATAAAACTCTAACAGTTGGTGCAAAATAGTGAGAAGATCACAGTGTCTGAAGACAAAAAGGCTTGGCTTAAGGCTTGACTTAACTGTTTTCTACCTGTGCTACCATAGGCAAATTATTCATCTTTTCTAAACCTCAATTCTCCTATTGGTGATACATATATAATCTCTATCTCATACGTATGTATTGAAAATAACATATTTAAAAGCAGTACAATATTGCAATTGTGAAAATAGCTTATTTTAGAGTCACCCTAGTTCACATTAGTGGTTTTCAATCATGGTTCGGCGATACCCTAAGAAATCTTTAGTGATCTCAAGACTAGCTGCGTAGTTTTGTCTATTGAGTACTTAAAATTCAATTTGATAGTATCCTGTGTTACTATTGGGGGGGGTGGGGTTAAAGGAAGCTTTTCCAAGTCAAACTAAGAATTCACTGAAAACAATTAAAATGTATGGGAGTCATTAGGTTAGACCCCGGTTGTGTAAATGTAATTCAGACCTTGATCTTAAGTTAAAAATAAGGAGACAGAACACAAATTTTATGTGTGGACATAACGGATTAACACACAAGAAATTGGTTCATGTTACAAGGAAGTTACTAATGAAATTCTTGGAGTGGGATCAACTCAGAATATAACACAAATCAGATATACAGATATGGAGAATCAAGCACTTTGTAGAAGTGGGGAAATTTGGGATCAACCGAAAGAGTAGGGAAAGTAGAACTTTCTGTGGAAAATGGGTTATTAGGAACAAATACAGAGAAGTAGAAAAGCACAGAGGTATTCTGATTACAGTGTGTTATGACTAGAACAGACATAGACAAATAATACTACTTAAACATAATACTGGAAAAGAACACTGGACCAATTCTTGGGAACCACAAAGCTAGAAAATACTGTCCAAGTGAGTAGTAAGGCTAACATTGTATGAAGATGCTGGAAATGAAAAAGAAGAGACCACTTTAGTAAATGTAACATTTTCAAGTGTTTACAAGCACTCATGGATTATATCTTCTAGTCCTCACAACCTCATTTGGTACCTGTGATAGGTATCTCCAAGGAAGAGTTGAGAAGACGGAGACTTAGAGATGCTAAAGACCAGTAATGAGGGGAAGTACTGAGATTCAAATGCAGACATTTGAGTTTTAAGTCCACCGTTCCTACATTATATCACATTGCTGCTAGGATGAAAAAATCAGAGATAGGATTTAGAGGTAATTCTGTGGTTTCTGACCTCAGTGGGAATTTCAACTTACAAGGAAGAATTGCCTTAGGAAGGGAAAGGGTAACTTTGATATAGATCCTACGGCATATGAAGGAGTGATGAGTGAAACATTGGTATATTTAGAAGTCACTAAACTCTACCTCTGAAACTAATAATACACTATATGTTAATTAACTTCAAATTAAAAAAAAAAAAGAAGGCAGTTGGAAATCTAGTTCAGGGGCTCAGATGACCTATGCTGTAGTCTTTTTCCTAATCTACAAGTCTAGTAACCTTCATTTATGTTCTCATGCTGCCCCTTCTCCCATGTCTTTCCATCCAGTTTTAACTGTCTGGATCCTCCTATTACTGATTAGAAGATCACAGAACTTTAAAAAGAGGGGGAGAAATAGGAAGACAGGGTGCCAATATGCACATTCTAGGTACATGTTCTTCTATCTTCATCTACCCTTAGGAGGTGAGGGTAGATGTCCTGGATTTTATGTCAACTGCTTGGACTTTTCTTGGGCAGCTTTGGGCATAGGACTGATGGGGAGGAACCAAGTACAGAGTTTTATTTTCTTGATTCTGTCAGAGGTCTGTTATTGTTCTGGTTTTAAAACCTACTAGAAGGACCTGAGGGTGTCTGTAAAAATACTTGGGGAAGTAGAATTTAGGTTGTGGCAATACATGGCAAGTATAGACAAATTTCCTTAAAAAAAAAATACCCATAAAGTGGAAAATCTCCTGACTTACTGTACAGCCTAAGTGTGGACAACTAATAGCCTGGGAGTCTCAATATTTCACTGAGCAAATATTCTTATGTGAAGTTCTTATTCTGTGGAGTGCAACATGATTAGACTAAGAATCAAGAAATCTAGGTGTCCAACTTGGCTCTGGATGAGTGGTTATTCTAAAATTCATTATCCATAAAATAAAGATGATGTGGCCAAATTCCCTGAGTTGCTAAAGATGAAAATGTTACAATGATAATTGAAGTACACTCTGAAGAAGGTCTACAAAGAGCTCTTTTTCGCTCTGTTTCTACATTATTTTACTATCCTATTCCCTTTTGTTTATCTCTCCCTGTTATGTTCTTTCATACCTATGCCACCTCCTCCAATCCTGAGCCAAGGGTGAACTTAGCAAAATGTATCCTTTCATGATCACTGTTTCTCAGCTGCCTGAAAGGGTCAAAAATGATATAACAACAATTTACTTTTGAACCTGTGTATTTCTTTAAATAAAAGGCAAAACCCTAATAAAATCCTATGGCATTGACATAGGAGAAAATTACTATAATTATGCAAATTAAAATAAGTCAACAAGTTTCAGAACACAATACATGATAAGTAATGTTTTTAAAAATAACAGTCACTGAGCCTGGTCATTTGCACTTAATAATAGGCTCAGGAGGGAGCCTAGTGTCTGGGGAGAAACAGCTGTGGTAATAGATGTATTATGGCTTTGATAGGTTCTCTCTAGTAGTTTTATTTCTGTATTTGCTTTATATTATAGAATGCTCCTAGAGTGCCCCGCTATTGAAATTCCCATCATAGCCAGGGCTTTAATTAAGTGATTGGATTTGACAGAACTTGAACTGAGGAGGCCCACCACTATGTCAGTTTATGCCAGGATGATATTATCAGGGTGCTGGCAAGTACACGCTTAGACCTTAATTTATGTCTTGAGCTGTTTCACTGTGTAACATAAGGAACACATGCCTCATGTGATTTTAAAAGGCATTGAATTTGGCTTATCACAGTTATATGTTCTTCATAAAGTCCGAAAGACAGGATGATACGAAGTGAGTATTTCAGCATCATGAGTAATGGAAAGCATATGATTTTTGAAACTGGAAGTCCCAGGTTTAAATCTCAGATCTACCACTCATTACTGGATCATTTTGGATAAATGACCTAATTTTTCAGAGCCTCACATATATCTCTTTTTAAAAATGTTATTCCAGTTACCTTAGGACTAATGTGAAAATTTATAATGTAGATAAGCTCTGAGCCTAGTAGGTATGAGGTAGGAGATTAATGAAGATTATTTCCTCCTCTAACCCCTCATTTGAAATTAGTTATTTTCTCTAGGAGTATTTTTCCATTTCTTTCCATCTGTAAATCTTTGAGATGTAGGAGGTGTCTCTTGGGTTTGGGACAAATTTGGCCATGAGGGCCCAAGGCTGGCAGGGGTTGTAATGACTTTAATTCATTTTGGAAAAAAATAAAACAACACCATTTGCAGCAGGTTGGCCTTGTGGCTTTCCTCTCATAGCTTGGTCCATCCCACATAGACCTTACCAAATAACGTGTCAATGCTTTAGCCCAGCAGAGCTGAAAGCAGCTGAAACATGCTAGGAGTATGTCAAATATTGATCATCTACACTGATTTGTGGTTTTCCTGTCTGAAGCATCTTGTTGCAGACTAACACCTACTTCCTGGGTAACAGGAAACACACTCATTTCATAATGAGTAATAGAACTTGCTTTGGTCCAAACCAAACCTAAGTCCAAAGTTTGGAGGTACAGAATTGCTTGGTTTAGCATATGTTGCTCATAGCACAGGCTCATAAGGATAAAAGATTTCATTTCTATTTCTTACCATTTGTTGTGAAAGTGTAAGGCTTTGCCATGGGTTTCATGATTGATAAAGTAAAAAACATATAACAGATGTTAATATAGTGGATCAGTTAAAACATTCCTCTACTAAAGAGAAAAATAGGAAGGTAGACACTAGTTCAAGCCTCATTGGGCTGGACACCCTTTACAAACCAGGCAGACAAAATGTGCCACCAGCACCTAGGAAAAGTATCCATGTTTGATAGATATGATAATGTTTGTTAATCTACAGATCAAAATCAGTCTTGGGAAAGACATGATGTAGGAAAGCTTAATCCTGTCACAGTATTTTCCTCACATTTTGCTTTCTTTCCCTTTTCTGGGGGGTTCTGGTAGCTTGAATCTGGCCTTGGGATTCTCTCTTTAGCAAAACTCAAGACTCATATTCATTCTCTGTCTCTCTCCCTTTACAAGAATCTGATATCCATCTTCATCAGTGTAATGACTGCTAATCTTCTAGAGGCATCTGTATGTTAACAGACAATGCCCTGAACATCTTTCTTAGGGTAGGATCTTCAGTAACAGGTATATGCAACTAAAACATTTTGAGGCAGGCACCCCCTTTCTATGCCATCCAAATTGTATCTGAGGTAATAAAATGTTCCAGAAACATGGGAATAAGAGTTACAAATCTCCTTTATAAACTTGCATATGAGTTGCATTCTTTTAAACTATGATGAATGTTAGGTTAAGAACTCATCAAAAAAGATCCCAAAATGCACAATGCATTAATTTACAGCAGAACCATACTCCTGAGAACAACAGAAAAGTTGGACAATATATAAAATGATCTGTTTGAAGAATTTGGAAAACAGCTGAGACAACCAAGGAGTGAAGGTACCAGAAAAGAAGGTAATTATAGATTGATGAGCTGATATTTTGTAAGCTGCTTTCTTCCTAGGGATATTTCCCAGTTCCTGACTTAATGAGGGAGGCTAAGAATCCTGCAAAGGGCTGCAACAACGTATCTTCTGATAGTGTCACAGTGTGAGAGGGATAAAAATTGAAGTACAGAGTAAAATGAAGGTGGCCAGGACTCGAGGGACCAAGATGCTAGAGAGAGGGGAAATAGAGAGAAATCCGAACTTTTCAGATTCTCCCTTGAGTTTTTTGTGAAATTCTTAAAGTTGGGCAGAGCAAGTATTTAAGAAACAAACTAGAAAGTCTCCAAAAAGCAGTGTGGGATTTGGCAGTCTTTTGGAGCTAAAGAGGAAAAACAAAATTGGAGTCATGGCCTGTCAAGCAGGAAAAGTTCACCCATCTCTCAGTAGGGACCTCTGGAAGGTACACAGTGGGAGTGGTAAACCAGAGTTACATAAATAAAGGTTTGCAGAATCTGTAATCCAGCATTGACATTAGCTCCCTGCTTACATTCTGGTCATCCACACTCGGTTACTAATTGGTATCTCCAAATCCATACAGTTTTTCTGTGTGGAGAACTTTTACCAGTTGCTTTTGGTTTTAAATAAAATAAGAGTTTGATTTAAATGGTAAGAGAGATTATTTTAGGAATACTGATGAATCTCTAGATATACGTGGTGTTAAAGCTTAATTTAGGGGCACATGGATGGCTCAGCTGGTTAAGTGTCTGCCTTCAACTCAGGTCATGATCCCACGATTCTGAGACTGAACTCACATCGGGCTTCCAGGGCAGCAGAATGCCTGCTTCTCCCTCTTCCCTGCTGTGTCAGATAAATAAATAAATAATATATATGTATTTTTACATATTTTATATATTTTTAATATTTAAATAAATTTAAAATTTAAATAAAATTAAATAAAATTTATATTTTTAAAAAAGCTTAACTTATACACTTCATGAGCTTTATTTTCCCCCCAATTCAGCCGGTCATCCAAAAAGTATTGCGTGCCACCACTCTGTTCCAGTTATTAGTCATTTACAGGGGTATATAGCAGAAAGGGCAGACAAACACATTCCCTGTCTTAAAGAAGTCACAGTCTACTAGGGGAAATAGAGTATATATTACACATTAAGTATAAACAAGACTACTCTGCACATGTCTAACACTTTCCTAATATCTGGAAGAGCCAAAGCATTATTGCAAACTCTGAAGATAGGGAGTTGTGGGGGACATAGCTTCACGGGCTTATTAATATTGGGTGGTAATGATGTACTAGTTTGAAGGCAGTAGGATGAACCTGTTCATTTTTTAGTATGCCTACTGGAGTTTTAGGATTGAATGTCAATTATCTCTTTTTCTACATCTAAGTTAAAACATTCTCTCTTCCTCAACCCTAATCAGTGCAATGTGAAATGTTATGTTAAATATGGAGTCCAGAGACCACAAAGATGAACACCAACCTGTTTGTGGTATTTCTTCTTCCATGCTATGGGTTAACAATACATCCTTTTGCACCTTGTGTAGGGATAACTGCATAAATGTGTGAGGTTTCACAAGGAGAGGGCTTTACAATATTTTGAAAATGCCAGAAAGTTAGTAAAGAATAGGAGCTTCTTTCATTTCATAGCTGATTTGATTAGGGACTAGAGCACCCTCTGGCCTGTTCTGCATATACAATTTATGGCAGCAGAGTGAGCAGGCAATGATCAAGTTTGGATGAGTGGGTTTTAAAGTAGATTAAGTTAGAAGGATCCAGGGACTTTCAACAAAGGAAAAGGGTTATAAAAGGTGGCCATTTGATTAACTGTGACAAACTAGAGACCTACTATATGGGAGATATGGTCTAAATAGAGCAGTGGTACCTATGGGCATCAGAGAGAAGTGAGATCTGGGTGGAATAATTATGTAGCTTATCTAGACAACAGGATTGCCCAGATTTTGTATTTTAAACACCTATGTGGTTGTAATTTTTTAAATAAAATTACAACTTAAATTTAATTAAAATATTCAATGCACATTGTATAAACAGTTTTAGGCAAGACACTAGCTGTGAAATTTTCTTGAAGTTTGGAACCGAATGCATGAACCTGAACTAAAATAACCCTCCCATGATTCTTCATAAGCAGTTTGGTCTCAGGCAGGATGTGTGTATCTGTAAGTCATTCAGAGGAATGGATATGTTGCTTACAAATAACATTTAAGGTGAGGCAAGTGATTGTGCAATAGCTTGGGTGTCAGAGAGGATGTTACAGTAAGAGCTAGAAATTGTGTGGCATATAATAGTACTAAATCCAGGCCTTGAGATAGGCTGTTTGTTCTCAATTCTTTTAATTTAGTCCATTCACATTATGTAAATGATGTAAGCAAGCCTTAATGATATTTTTAATAGAATTGATTCAGAAGCATTATAAGCCAAATGGGATGCTTTAGGAATGAGTCACAGCGATTTAATAGGCTCAGGTACTGGTCATTTATTTTCTAGAACTGTGCTGTCCATTCCAATAGGAATAGCATCAGAATAACAATCTATAAACCCTTTTTAAAAATTATATTCTCCCTTCTCATTTGTATGTATGTGAGTGCATACGTGTGTGAAGAGTAACCCTTTTGACCTTGGAAATGATCTTTTCCTAAATATTATCAGTCCTGTCAGTTTCAATCCTGGAGCTTTGGACGAAGAGCTTTGGCTGCATCTTTATCCTGTGTTAGGATGATGTCTGACATGTAATTAGTACTCAAGTATTTTTCTATCTTTTGTTGGCTGAGGGAAAAAATAAAAGACTAACTGAATGCCAAGGACTTGGTCAAAGTAGCTAGAGCAAAACAGGTGTAAAACTAGTCTTCAGAGAGCAGGTCAGAAGAACAAAGATGAAAACTTCCCACACCCATAAGATGGATTAAAGAACTTTTAAAGTGGAGAGAAGAGTTTCTTACATTACCTCTGCTAAAAGACAACAATGGTTTATATAAAGGATGGGACTGAACCTAGGAATTGTGAAAAGTTAGACATCTCACTCAGGCTTAGTATAAGAAGAGTAAGAGAGAAAGACCTACCATCACATAAGATTGTAATTTGGTTTGCAAGGTCCTCCTAAATGAAAAATCAACCCTAGACAGTGTTTTTCTGTTATGATTTTTTTTTTTTTTTTAAGATCTGAATTGATCTCCAGGGAGAGAGTGGTTGCGTTATGGACATCGGGGAGGGTATGTGCTATGGTGAGTGCTGTGAAGTGCATAAGCCTGATGATTCCCAGACCTGTCCCCCTGGGGCAAATAATACGTTATATGTTAATAAAAATTTTTTTTTAAGATTTTACTTATTCATTTGACAGAGATCACAAGTAGGCAGAGAGGCAGGCAGAGTGAGAGGTGGGGAAGCAGGCTCACCGCTGAGCAGAGAGCCCGATGTGGGGCTCGATCCCAGGACCCCGGGATCATGACCTGAGCCAAAGGCAGAGGCTTTAACCCACTGAGCCACCCAGGCGCCCCAATAAAAATTTTTTTTTAAAAATTTTAAAGATTTGAATCAATCTCAAACATAGAAAAGTTGGAAATATGGTATGGAGAACTTTAATTTTCCTGTACCATTCAAGAGAGTTGCTGATCTCATGCCCCATCAGCTGTGAATACATTAGTGTGTATTTCCTGCCATGAGGACATTTTTCTATAATAACCCCAATAAAATCATCAAAATAAGAAAATTAACATTGATATATAGCCACCATATAATATTTAGGTCCCATTCAAGTTTTGCAATTTTCCCAGTAATGTCTTTTCTTTAGCAAAAAGATCTAGTTCAGAATCACATCATGCATTTAGGTGTTATGAATCTTCAGTCTCCTTCAATCTGAAACTGTTACTTCATGTTTCCTTGACTTTCAGGATCTTGACACTTTTGAAGATCATAGGCTACTTACTTTTTGAATGTTCTTAAATTTGAGTTTATCTGATTTTTTTTTTCTCATAAATGGATTCAAGTTATGCGTATTTGCAGGGATATCACAGCAGTGATGTTGTGTTCTAACTTTATCCTATTAGGTACACAACATTTTTATTTGTCCTGTTAATGCTATTACTTTGATCATTTGCTAAAGATAGTATCTGCCAGGTTTGTCTATAGTAATGTTACTCTTTTTCCTTTTATAATTATTTGTTGGGGAGATACTTCACTTCTATGCAAATATTCATCATAAATCTTGTTATTCATTTTCTCCATCAAACAATTTATTCATTTACTTACATTAGTATCAATTACCTGTTTCTAATTTTTAAAAATATTTTTACTTAAGTTCAATTTAGTTAACGTATACTGTATTATTAGTTTCAGGGGTAGAATTTAGTGATTCATCAGTTGCATATAATACCCAGTGTTCATTATATCAAGTGCCCTCCTTATTTTGTGTGTGTTATGTTAATCGCCATACAGTACATCATTAGTTTTTGATGTAGTGTTCCATGATTCATTGTTTGTGTAAAATACCCAGTGCTCCATGCAATCCATGCTCTCCTTAACACCCATCACCAGGGTCACCCATTCCCCTACTCCCTCCCTTCTAAAACTCTCCATTTGTTCCCTGGAGTCCAGAGTCTGCCACTATGCTTTCTCCCCCTTCATTTTCCCTTCTCCTAATTTCCTCCATGCTATTCTTTATGTTCCACAAATAAGTGAAATCATATGATAATTGACTTTCTCTGCTTGACTTATTTCACTCAGCATAATCCCCTCCAGTCCCATCCAAGTTGATGCAAAAGTTGGGTATTCATCCTTTCTGATGGAGGCATAATATTCCATTGCGTATACAGACCACATCTTCTTTATCCATTCATCTGTTGAAGGGCATCTTGGCTCTTTCTACAGTTTGACTATTGTTTGTAACTGTCATTATTTATTTGGGTTTTGAATTGCCCCAGATTTATCCAGTGGGGAGCCACTTCAAGCTGGCTTCTGTGTCCTTTTGACATGTCATCATCTGTTTTTAAAAACTCCCTTGCTTTCTTTTTGGTGCAAAAAGATATTCCAAGATGATTGGGAACTTTTTTACCATAGTCCTGGAATCAGTAATTTTTCTAAGGAGACCGGTTCCATTTAGTGGTGAATGGTACTTAGAAAATAAGTTCTTTGTGCTTATTGCTATTGGAGTGTCCCTGTTCCCAAGCCCTCTCATTTATATTTATTTCTATATATATCCATTTGTTTACATCTCTGTTTCTCTCTACTGGAAATCATGAGTTCATATCAACACCGCAAATTTTTCTCTAGCACCACAGGGTTCATTTTCTTTTTTCCTCCCTTTCCACATTTGTTATTCCCTCCAACAGTGAGAAAACTTGTTCCCATTTTTCTTGATATGTTTACTTATTTAATCAACCCCCCTCTGTGTGATCAATTTCCAACTGTTGCTACTACCCTGAGCCCTCAAAAATTTCCCCTTACTCTGCCTGGGTTTTGACAACTCTGGCTGCTACCCCAAGTATGAATGTTCTTCTCATCCTACTGAGCTCTTATTTCAGATGCCAGACTATTGCTATTACTGCCATCTTGCATGCATTCCTACTTCGGTATTTCTAACCCACGAGGGCTTTTTGTACCTTGCTCTGGGCTATACCCTTCAACCTGGTGAGGACATTTACCATACACAACCCCAGTGCCTGCTTTTAGAACTGAATTTTTTGAGGAGGGAATTGAAGGGAAGAGGAAAAAAACAAAGGAAGAGAAACTTAAAAATCTTAAAAATAAGTCATGTTACTCATTATCAAAATTTCCTACATTACATAATCTTAAATCTATTTGTACTTAAAAAATACCCATTAACTTTTTGGGATTTGAGGGATAAGTATTGCTTTTGGGCTTCATTTTGTAGATTATGGGGCTTGGGTTTATTGTCCTTACTGTGTTTGAGTGAGATCTATGGTTTTCAAACTGTATCTTCCATAGCCCTAAGTTTTGTAAACCTATACCAAGGCTCCTCTGGAAGGATAGGTTGGGGAGAGTACAGTCCCAGTGGCTTGCCTTGTTTTCCATCTTGCCTCAAGGAAAATAAGTATGTGTATAACTGTTTTATGTATCAGATTTCCACATAGGATTTCATTTGAAAATAAAGGATTCAAATGCTAAACGTGTTTGAAAACCAGAGTTAGATGATATTTCAGAGTTTAAGCTGAGAATTACAAGAATCAAGGTTTGAAATGATTAGGTGCACTTTTTTTTCCCCCCCATGATTCTGAGCAATGGAAAATTTTCTGTCATTAAATGTTTTCACATCAATTTAATATATGATCCATTTAGATTATTTGCAAAATATGGAAAACCATTGACTGTTTCTCATTCTCCTTGTCCCTGATACAACAGAAGAAAGCCTCTCTAAACAGTCTGAAATGTTTCCTTCCAGTATTTTTATTGCTTTATTATAATTTTTAAAATAATTGTAAACATTTGTTATATATAATATGCTTTCAGTTTTCTAGCTATATATTTTCTGGGATCTCAGGTTTTTTTTTTTTTTTTTCAACAATTAAGATTTTTTTTTTGTTGTTGTTGTTATAGAGAGACAGAGTGCACAAGCAGGGGTAGTAGCAGGCAGAGGGAGAAGCAGGCTTCTTGCTGAGCAAGAAGCCTGTTGTGGGACTTGATCCCAGGACCCTGGGATCATGACCTGAGCCAAAGGCAGATGCTCAACCCACTGAGCCACCCAGGCATCCCTCGGATCCCAGTTTTAATAAGGTCAGAAGCAGCAAGAGTTTTTGTTCATTTGTTCATTCATTCATTCATTCATTCATTCATATATTAAGTTCTTCCTCTGTTAGAAGTTGGGGATATAGTCCTTATGAGGATTGAGTTTGTTGTCTAGTGGATAAGAGAATAATCTTAAGCGTGGGAAGTATTAGAAAAAACTACACAATGCTGTGGGATCATATGATGGCCAGACTTCACCTATTTTAGGGCATGTGTAAGGGCATGGGCAATATCAAAGAAAGTATTACCCAGTGAGTGTGTGGAGGTGAGTGCAAAGAGGCTGTACGCAGAACACTAACAACATCTAATACTCTTTGCCCTACTTCTCAGCCCTGCTAACTTCAGATTTTGATTATCAAGTTCCTATTTTTCAGTACCTTACATATTTTGCTCTTTTGCAATAACTACCACTTCTTCTCTACTGATTGATTCCTATCAGTACAAATTTTCCTGTTCAAAAAGTTCCTAGATTTCCCTCCCAATTCTACCTCATTTACTTTCACTGTTTCACATCAAAACTTTTTGAAAGATAGGTAGTTGCATCTGATTCTACCATCCATTTTCTCCTAACAAAATCCAGCAGAATTTTTGTCCTTATTACCACAATGATACTGTTCTTATGAAACTCATCAATCAACTGTATGATGTCAACACTAATAATCACTTCTCTACTCTCTTCTTACTCAGTCTTTCAGTATAATTTAACAAAGATGTGCCTCCTTAAGGAATTTTTCCTCCTCTTGATTTCAGTAATACCATATCTTCCTACCCCACTGGCTACTCCTTCTCAGCCTCTTTTAATAGGTCATTTTCTGGTGCCCCCTGAGATTGTGTCCAAGTTTGATCCATTTATATGCTCTCTAACTTAAGTCATTCAATTCACTTTACTACTCACTGATCTCCAGACCAATATAAACATTGCCTACGTGGTACTTCTATTTGCATATTTAGTAGACATCTGAACATGTATAAAATAAAACAACTTTTTTTTTCCCACCAAAATCTCTTCATTCCCCAATGCTTTCCATCTCAAAAAATGTCCACCATCTCCCTCGTTGCCAAAAAAATCTATGAAGCATTCTTGATTTATGTTTCCTTAGCCTTTCACATCTGACTTTATTAGTAAGTTATCTTGTCTTCATCTCAAAAATAAATCCTGAATACACAAGTTTCCTGATATCCATCTCTGTCACCCTAGTACAAGGCATTATCATAGTCCCCTGTCTATTTTCAATGGCTTCCTAATTGTTCTAAATGCTGCTACTCTTGTACCTTTATAATCCATTCTATACACAGTAAACAGATCTTTTATTTTTATTTTTTTAAAGATTTTATTTTGAAGTAATCTCCACACCCATCGTGGGGCTCAAACTCACAACCTTGAGATCAAGGCTCACATGCTATACTGGCTGGACCAGTCAGGTGTTCCCTGAGTGATCTTTTGAAATAATATTTTAAATCATGTTGCTTCCTTCTTAAAATATTCTGTTGGGTCCCCATAATTCTTTACAACAACAACAGCAATGTAATCTTGTCCCTTCCTACCATTCTGACTCATTTTCTACTACTATCTTTTACTTTCTGTACATGAACCACACTTGCTTTCCTTTCTTAGTAGTTTTTTTTAACAGGGAACTACCACACCCTGGGGCATTTTTTAATCTGTGGGTGCATCTTTGTTTATTGTGGTATTTGGTGGCATTACTAACAGTGTGTGTGAGTCAGTGATTTAAGATGTCGTGCAATGTGCAAGACAGACATTGAAATGTAGTACAGTTCCGAAAACTACATGATTTTCAAATATCCTTCTAGGCATTCATGTGAAAAAGATCAACTTAGAATTATTTGGACCTAAAACTTAATTCCATATTACATATAAACACAAAGTGTTTTTTTGTGTGATTTTAATATATGCTGAAATTTCTAGGAATGCAGCTACATTGTAAATTGAGAAAAGATTATAATTTGTTTTGTTAGAACTCTATCAAGAGTTGCTCACCGTTTCAGAAAATCATATCACCAATGGCAACGCCATTTGTGGTATTTGAGTTGCCAATGCAACACACCTGTACCTGACTCCATTTGTAGTTGTCACATTCATACTGATTCTAAATATAGATACAAACATCTGACTACTTCATATGGCTTCTTTTTTATTATACCTGAGCATTTTCATTTGAAAATATGTAGTTTTATTACAAATTACCTTTATTCTTTTTACTTTATATTACAGTCATGGAATGATATTAATATTTTATATTCATATTTTGAAGATTATTTGTGTGAAGAGTTTATATCATATATGAATTTAATTTCAGGGCAGAAATGGGGATTCTATAAACTATTTGCCGTAAAAAAACAGCTCTGGGCTTAATAGGTTTGGAACCCTGCTCTAATACTTTGATACTATGCCAGGTTGTCAAAATGCTGGTCACATTTGCCAGTCTTGAACAATAGAGAAATTCCATTCATAGGGCTATAACAGGAGTGTAAGACAATGTGCCAGCTCCTGAGCAAATTCTAGTTTCTGGAATTCATCTGGTAGAGCTGTACATGAAGCAGAGAGTATTAGCTATTTACCAAAACCCTCTACTTTTCTTCTTTAGATATATCACATTTCTAAACATTCTTTGCCACTAGGAGTGGAAGTAATTGAAAAATTTTATTTTAAGCATGTACTTTGTTCAGAGTTCTTTCTGTCTTTGTATAACCCTTACTTCTGGGGATCAGACCTTCTAAGATACCATGTGCATTAAAATTTCCCCTTCTTTCCTTCTCAATTATTCCTTCTGAACTGCTCTTATGGGATTTAGAAAGGTTGTAAGGTTTATGGGTATGTTACAGACACAGTACTATCATCATCCAAGAAAGTGGTATCATAGAGAAGTGTTTATTTTATTATTATTATTATTTTATTTTATTGTTTTGCTTTAAACACTTACTTACAATGGGTTAAACTTAAAATAGTGGTACAAAAAGTAAGGTAAAATATGTTTTTATAGGTTGTCTTTTTAATAAGATAAACTTTGAAGAGGGTTTCTCAATTCAGGTTTATTTCTTTATACTTAATTTGTATTTGTCTAAGATTTTGGCATTGAGTTGCCAGTAGATATTATTTTCAGTGTTGAAGCTTTTTGCCCTTTGGGAGGGAGTGTCTTCATACATATTTCAGAGATTTTGAAAGTGACTGCATTAGAAGCTAATGGCGTAGAACCACTTTAAATCAAGATCAACTATATTTATTTAACACACCAGATGATAGCTTATGCAGTTGTCACAGCCTGATGGTGATCCACGGAGAAATGCTAATAGACAGAAGAAACAAATATATGTCCTTTGTTGTAGGTAAAGAATACAATTGATAATACACAGGCAAAGGAGATGAAGAAGCACATTGCCTTTTGATCGGGCAAGCTTCTGTGGACTTCAAATTCCACCATGATGGGGGTGCCTGGGTGGTTCAGTGGGTTAAATCCTCTGCCTTCGGCTCAGGTTATGATTCCAGGGTCCTGTGATCGAGCCCTACATTGTGCTCTCTGCTCAGCAGGGAACCTGCTTCCTCCTCTCTCTCTGCCTGCCTCTCTGCCTACTTGTGATCTCTCTCTCTCTGTCAAATAAATAAAAAAATTAAAAAAAAAATTCCACCATGATGACCCAATTCCAGTGAGACTACCTGAACAGGGTGAGGTCAAGTTTTTTGGGAAGGTCACTTTGTCATTCTCATTAGGATTTTTTTCCCCTCCTTGTCCATTATCCAGTGTTGAGGACATTTGGGGTACCTGCCTACCAGGCACATGTAAGTAACTTTTAAGCCTCTTTGCAAAATCATATAAGAGTAAAAAAGCCAGTTCTCTGGGGTTAGTTTGCCTGGAGAAACTATCCCTCTAGCAGGACCAAGGCTTAGAATTACTCAATGTATTCCTTCAAAGTTAAATACCCCATTGTTTTTCAATGTTCTTAATTTTGAAGCTAAATTACCATGGTTATGTGTTGAGTCTTGAGGTAAGACTAAAATTTCAGTTCCAAACACTAACATGTACTATAATTGTTTCCTTAGAAGAAGAGTTAGGGTAATATTCTATCAGCTTTATTAATGGAGGGACTGTTGGTTAGAACTTCATGTCCCTTACTTTCAGAGAAGTGTCATCTAAAAGAAAACACTATTGACACTCTAGGCACCACAAGATAACATTGTAGTATCTGATTTGATTAATTTTATGCAGAATCTTTTCACAGCAAAGCATTCATTAAAAATAGTTCCGTCAACCAATGACATCTGTGGGTTTCGTATTCTGAAGGAAAAATGAAGATATTTAGAAACATGCTTCACAATAGGTTAGTCAAATTATTATTAGTGGGGAACATGTTATTAACATGTTATACTAATGGGGTGCTTAGGTCAAAGAAAATGTAGAACCACAATGCTAACAAACAATACCTCAGTGTAATGGAGCTACATCTCTCATAAGGTCCTGTTTTGAAGGAAAACTATGTTTTAGGGTAAAATGCTATGCATTTATTGAGGACTAAATCAAATAACTTCTGTGAGATATTGATCAATATACTTTGGCAGATCTGGTCAATCCTTCCTCCAAAAGTAATTTGTTTATACTTTATAGCACTGATACTGAATTATTATTGTTTATAATAGTTGTAGTAGTCTAGTAGTTATTTGGCAGAGCCTATGACTTACTATCTTCTATATCTTCATGGCTAAGTTCGGTGACAGCTATACAGTAATTTCTCATCAAATATTTGTTGAAATGAATTTCTGCATCCAGGCATACACTTATGAATCAATGAATGAAACAATTCCAACAAAGACTGAGTAAGGTTTCTTCCACATCATAGGGAGATAATGAGTCTTTTAGAAATGGTAGGATTGTGACATTCTTATTACAGCAGTGCGTGTAGATTTTATTGGTAGAAAGAATATAATCTAATGATATTTCACTAGTATCAAACTGTTAAAGAAGAACATATACTAAAGATTGGATTTTAAAATACTAACAAAAAAGCATTAAGGGAAAAATTATGGGGTAATTTATAAAATGTGAAATGATCATGAGGACAAAAATTTGGATCTTACTTTAGACTTGATTAGTTTTAAAAAAGCACAATAAACTGAAGAAATATCGTTGTTTTTGTTTTTGTTTTGTTTTCTCTCTCCTGGGGAACTGCATGGGGAGACTAAATTCCAAGAATCATGAGTTCAGGGCCAGAGTGTGCATTTGTTTGGCTTTGAATGCCCAGTGTTGGACGCAGATGTAAGAACATGTTAGGCTCTTAATATTTGTTGAATAAATGAATCAATAAATGAAACATGTTAATCTGACTGTGGTTTTCTTATTAGTGGATTTGTAGACAAAAGCCCAGTTTCTGTTGAAAGTCAGCTGTAATATCTTTCACAGTTTCACTCACAACCTTGGTTATCCAGTCTTAGATTAGTTTTGTTCCTCAAAAACTTATTATTTGGAAATATGAATTCTCCTGGCATAGGTTTTGACTACAATGAATTCCTTTTGATTCTAGCTGCCTGGTGTTGAAGTTTCAGTTATTTCAAGTGCTTCTCCAGCAGCCTGTCCACAGAAGCACTGTAGCAGTTTTCATACATAATTTCATTTATGAAAGGCTCTTATCAAAAATAATTTCCCTTTCATGAAATTGTATATATGTGCTTGCTTTTGTATGTTTTCCTCCAATCAGGAGAATCTTCCTTTGATTAGATACACACCTGTTGGGGGATAGCTTGAAAAAGCAGGAGTAAGGAGTTGGGAATTCAAAAAAGAGACAAAAGAGATAAAGCAGGTGGTAGAGCAGTTGAGAGATTTTTAAAATGCAGCTTTGGGAGAAATTAAGGTGGCTGAGGTAAAGTTAGAACTTCATCCCATTGGCTGGAAGGAAGAGAGATGCATGTCTTCTAGTGCAGAACTGTCACGAGCAGACCTAAAGTTCTGTTAGTGGGTAGTATGAAGCCTAAAGAGGTACCTATTTGGTATGTCTAGCTGCTTGAATAAAAGTTGCCTAGGTCTTTTTCAGTCAAGTTATTGTATGTTTTTGGGGTGACCATGTGACCCCAGGAACCAAGGTGCAACAAGTTATTCATCTACCCAGAAAAGCATGTAATGTTACATGCATCCCAAAATGTATAGGGCGGAGGAGAGGTATATTACCTGCTACAAAGCAGAAATATACATACAGGTATGTTGTTGAAGATGCTGGGAAGAGCTTTTAGTATGCTGTCTTCATTGTTTGGCTTTCAAGAATGAGAAAGCCTATTTATACTAACTTTCATAGCTTCATTGAACCTTGGTGGCCCAAACTTACTTTTCCTTTAGAGGCTTATTTTTTTTGGAAATGTGAATTCTGCTGGCAAAGGATTTTTGGAGTCTAATCCTTTTATTGGAAAGGAAAAATATATGTTTGTATAGCAATGTAAAAATTGCATGAGCCACAGAGATGCAAAAATATTACTTTATCTTTCCATAACTAGACTTAATTTTAATCTTGAGCCCTCTTTTCAGTCTGAAGCAGAAAACTTCATTTAGTAACTTACGATTTTAGTGGTTTCTCAGTGATTTCAAATTTAAATCCAGTAAAATTTAAGACTTCCCTCCTCTGATTCTCCCTGGGGCTGATGTTAATCACAAACGTGTGCCAGGATGCAGCTCTTTTGAAAGGGCATCCACTCCTCCATACTGATTTGCCCTGTGCTGACTTCAATTCACACGGACAATAATTCTGTCACAGGCATTTATTGTCTGCAGGTTTATGACTTGGGGACCCTCCAAACTGTTGTTTTTGGAGGGAGAACCATCCCCCTTTCAGACTCAAATTGTATGATCTACATGTAGTAACTTACTCTCCAGGTGACCACCAGAATCTTCCCTGTCTGTTGGTTTTATATTATATTCAGGAAATTCATTACCATGAGAAAATATTTGGTAGCCCCTGATTCCTACTGGACACTTCAGGACTTCTATGAGACTGCAGAAAATCCATAGTGAATTTCTCCTCCCTCTCTTCTCTCCTTTTAATATTTAATTCAATATCAGGTATTTGTTAGGCACTAGTCTAAAAGGTTCCTTCCCTGAAAAATATTACTTCCCAGAGTGGGATGTGAGAATCAAAATAATTTACCTATTTCCCAACACACACCCAAAGCTTAGACACTAAAGACTAAAACTATTGCCCCATAGCATACTATCTCTATTAACACACCTTCATTGTTTTATAAGTCTTGCCAGGCTTTTGGCTTTAACTCTTCAATGGAGAGCTTCAACAGTTTGCACCCTCAAATTCTTTGAACTCTTTGTCTCAGAAATCCCTGCATTGCTGTTTTTATGATCCTTACCCAGTTCTAACCAATCCCTCATCTCCAACCCTACCTCCTAAATTAGAAGACTACCTGAACCAAACTTTCAGTTCTCAATAAACTTTTATCTTGGCTGAGACACTGCCAAAGCACTGTCAGAGTGGTATCTTCCCTCACAAGGTAAGCATCAAACTTAGCTTTGCCTCAACAAATCAAGAGCCTATGTTGGTGGTATTCAGGGAGCCAGCACTTGACAATGGTATCATCATAACTCAGTAGCAAGCCCTTCTTCTAAGAGAAGGTATATTTAGTACATATAATTAGCCATAATTGCTATGAAAGATTATTTTAAATGGATGTTTATGCATGATCAGAAACCAGGCCTTTCATTGCTGCTTCATGATATGGTTTGAATACCCAAACCAAATACTACTATTTCTCAATGGACATTAAAAATGTGATCTTTGTTTAAAAAAATGTGATTTTTGTTAATCACCATGTTTAGATTTAATGCAAGTTCTACTCATGCCGCAGATATCGAGTTTAGACCCTCTTGATAATATCAGATGCTGAGTGTTCCTCATGTGTCCTGAACCTGTGCTGCATTCAGTCTCCTGCTATGTGGTTAGGTTACTAAAACATCTAACAAGGGTGACATTATTTTTATGCATTTTTGAAATTTTTGACTGAGGTTTGTTTCTTCTATCTGCTGACCTATCCAGGTGTTAGAGTATGAATGTATCCCCTCAAAATGTATACGTTAAAGCTCCAGCTCCCGAGGGAATTGATGGACTTAGGAGGAAGGGCCTTTGAAACATGGTGACTAGTACCTTTATTAAAGAAAAGCTCAGATTGCTTGTGAGCAGTCCGACCTGGGAGAGTGCCTTCATCTGACTATGCTAACAGTCTGATCTCAGACCTCTAATCCTATGAGAAATACATTTCTGTGGTTTACAGGTCATCTAGTCCTAGTATTTTGTTACTGCAGCCTGAATGGACTAAGAAGTAAACTGAGCTAAACAATAAATGCAGTCCCTAAAATTCCTTTAAGTGTATGCAAGATCTCCTTTGGCCGGGGTTTTTAGTTGTAAGCAACAGAATCTGACCTAGCAAGTTTACTTGGAAAGGGATTTATGACAGTTCACAGAATTATTGGGAGAGCTAAAAGTACAGACTCTAGGCTGAGCTTCTGGGAACAATGCCCAGAACCACACTGAAAACTGGCTCGCTAAAGAAGCTGCTGTTGCCATTGGCCTTGGAACTCAATGCCTTTGCCATGATCGGGAAGATGTTGCATTGGGCAAGTGTTCCCACTGCTGCTAGCTTCAGGAGAATCAAACACCCCTGCCAGTATGCTGTTCGTGATTGGTTTTCAAAGTGTGGTCCCTGGCATCAGCATTGGCATCACCTGGTAACTTGTTAGAAATGCACATTCTCAGACTCCACCCCTGACCTATTAACTCAAATAATATGGGGTTAAGGCCTGATGATTTGTGTTTCTGAAGTAAGCTAAAGTTTGGAATTGTTCACTTCATACTCTAAATCTTATACATATACAGGTATATCTGTTGGCAGAACATAGGTCATAGGAGGACCTCTAGCCAAAAAGCAGAGCAAAGGCGTCTATAGCAGTACTTCTCAAAATTCAAAGTATATATGAATTACTTACAGATCTTCTTCAAATGCAGACTCAGACTTAGTATGTCTGGTGGGCATTGCTAACAAGATCACAGATTGTGCCAATACTGTTCCATAGATCACAATTTGAGTAGAAAATATTTATAGTACAGAAACACATGCTAGAAAGGTCAAGGGAATTGTGAGTAATCCAATGTACAGTATCCTTTACTTATCCTCTCTCTCTCTCTTTTTAACTTATCCTCTCTTTTAATAAACACTCATAACTTCCAAAATTTGCAAAAGAAAGAGATCCTCCTCAGGGGGAGGAATCTGCAGAATCTTTGTACATTATCCTTCACTTTTCTTTACTTGAATAAGGAGTCCACCATCTCCTTTCTTGGAAAATTTTAGAGTGTCTGGGTATTATAGTTTAGGAAAGAAGTTAGATTTTCCTTAAAGCCTAAGTTCAGTAAGCAGCTTCTTAACTTTTTCTCTGAATCTCTTTTCTCTTCTAAGACTACTTCTCAGTCGGAAATAAACTCTATAAACTCAACTGCACGCCCTCATCAAGGCTCTTCTTGCTACTGCCACTGTTGATTGCCTCCCTACTGAGATAGCCTAAAGTTGAGCCCTCATATGACAAAAATTCTGGAGGATTCATGTGGCTACCTGGTAGCCATTTTTGAATATGTTCAATCCTTTCCCTCATGGCCAGATTAGTGCCTGATTTTCATAGGAACATTCTCAAATTTCGGGAATAGTTTTGCCTTTCCTGCCTGGGGAACATAGGCCAGTTTTACCATTTGTTGATTTGCATTTCTGTTTTATCATGATATTCCATCCAATAAACCTTTAACCAGAGAATGCATTTTACTTCAAAGGAAGCATGACCGGTCTTATGACGGGCCCATCACCCAAAATGATGGCTGTATTCTCTGGTAGAAACTATATCTGCCACCTGGCTTTTCATGTTTCTGTAAAGGAATCCTTATTCTGGCCTGGTTAAAGTAGATATAGCAATAACTAGGGGTAAGTGGGGTTGCTGCTAAAGAGAGCTATATTTGGAACCCAGATGACTCCCTAGGGTATCTCTTATTATGTTTTCTTATTCAGTAGTTCTGGTCAATGGAAAGCCATAAATACCTAATAAAGAGATCACTAAGAATTCATATTCTGCCAGGAATAATGGCATCTCACTATCTAAAGAACCCCATCTAACTGAGATCCTGACAAGGTACAAGTGGATAGTGCAGCTATAATTACTAACATAGACCTTGTGACCAGCTTTGAAAGAGACTATAGCTACTCATTTTATGATAATTAATTGCTTTTTTGTTTACTCCCTTCACATTCTTTTCTCCTTCCTTCCTTACCTTTTATGGAGGAAAAGACCTAGCTATGGCTCATGATTTAGGTTTCAGGTAAGAACAAGGCCACGATAAGTAGCTGATGGGATTTTGTTGCAGAGACAAACCTCTTGCCTGGACAAAGGATCAAAGTAATTTGGCTTATGTTACTAAGTGGGTTTATGATAAGAGTATCAATGATGTGATTGGCATTTAGACTATCTATACTATCTCTCACCACAAATATAATATTGCTAATAGTATATATTTTTCTCCTGGGTACCACAATTAAAATTATGAGAATTTTTTAAAAATTGAGAATAAATTGGCTTCTGAATAAGCTCAAGGATTTACATGTACTTGCTTTAAAGTGAATAAATAATGAATAAATGAAAATGGATAAACAGATATTGGCACTTTGACAAGAACATATAGGCAAGATAAGTTACAGTATTGTGGCCTGGGCAAATTTCATTGTGGAAGAATGAAAACATCAAACTTGTCAGTGACAATCTTTTAGGGTGAACTCCACAGAGGCTATTTCATTCAGCTCACTTATCCAATCACTTTTATTTATTGTTATGGTTAGTAAATGTTGTTTATGAGCCTCTGTGTGCCAGGCATTGTTTCAGGTACTGAAACATACATCAGTCAACAGAACAGATGGAGTCTTCCTTTCACTTAATACCCAGTCAGGAGAGACTCCTTGAGGCTTAAAACAATATTTCCTATGTTACCCTTATTTTGTCTGAACATCAGGTTGATTCATCATGGCTTCTGCTGAGACTTATAGAAGCAGAGGCTAACAATTCTTTTGCTATCATGAGAAAGAAAGGGGAATAAGAGTTTTAGTGTAAGGACAAGGTTTGATTCTAAGAAGTAACTGTAGGGGTGCCTGGGTAGCTCAGTGGGTTAAAGCCTCTGCCTTCAGTTCAGGTCATGATCCTGTGGTCCTGGGATCGAGCCCCGCATCTGGCTCTCTGCTCCGCAGGGAGCCTGCTTCCCTGCTTCCTCCTCTCTCTCTCTGCCTACTTGTGATCTCTCTGTGTCAAATAAATAAAATCTTAAAAAAAAAAAAAAGAAGTAACTATATACACTTGGTTTGCAAAGCATTGGTGAGCTAATGGATAGGATGCTGTGATATTTTAGTAAATGGAAGTACTAATATTTTGGTCAAGTTAATATAGGCCTATTGAAGAGGCCTTATATCAGACATAAAGAGATCATAAAAGAAAGATGTATTCAAAAAATGAATGAGACTTTTATCCTAGAGTTACATATGAGCTAAATGACTTCTGAACATATTAAAAAAAAAAAAAAGATCTGACATTGATTTAGATATAGAGTATAATGATATGAAGGAATCAAATACACTAAAATATCATTTATTCTTTATTACTATTGATATTTCTCCCTTTAGGGGGAAAGCCTGATTTCCAACCCCCCACTTTGAGTGTAGGTTGAATTTAGTGAGTCATATCCAAAAAAGTGGAAGTAGTGGTGTACACCTTCTGAAACTTGGTCATAAAAGGTATTGAGGCTTTCTCCTTGCTTTTTTTCTTGGTCTTCTGCTCTGCAGATGCTAGCTGCCATGTGGTAAGAACACTTAGGCAGGTGTAAGAGATTTATGTATTAAGGTATGGAGCCCTCTTATCAATAATATGCATTAAACTGAGGTCTCCAGGCAAAAATCATAAAATTAAGTCATCTAGAAATGTATCCGTTAGCCCCAGTCAAGCCTTCAGATCATTGCAGCCCAAGCTGATACCTTGATGCAACTTCATGAGAGCCCCTGAGCCAGAACCAATTAGCTAAGATGCTCCTGGGATCATGACTCACAGAAACTCTGACAATGTGTATTTGCTGTTTCAAGTTGCTAAATTTGGGGGTAATTTGTAACCCATCAAGAGGTAATCAAACAGAGAGAAATATACATCTCTGGGCTTATAATTGCACAGTCTGAGTGCCTATGGACATGTCAGAGCAGTTTCAAGATATAAGCTGCAAGGCTTGGGGTCTCAACCTTAGGATAAAAGCAAAGTACTGGGGCTGACCATTACTATGTATATTGTAAGGTAGAAGAAAAAAGGTGTAAGGCAGTCCAGTTACCATGAGGGAACAAGAAGGGAAAGATGTCAGTTGGTAAAGCTAAAAAAAAAAAAAAAAAAATCCTCTATCCTAGTAAAGCAAATGGTAATTGAGAATTTATATACACAAAAATGTGGATCTTGGGTTAAATCTTATTATCCTGTAGTTTGAAATGTGGGTATTTGCAAGAGTAAATTATTACACTTGGTCAGCAAGGAGTGTAAGGAAAAGGAGGAAAAAAAGAAGAATTAATTAATAATTAATTATTAATTAATATAAATTGATTAATAGCTGACTGCTTTATCAGTGCATCTATAGCCTGGACTATCATCCTAATAGCCTGAAGACTCATCTCATCCCCAGCTTTTACATACTGTCTTGCCCTGAGAAGGTACCAATGCATAGTTATTAGAAAAGTAAATTAATAAAGAAAGGAGAATGAATAAATAGAGGGGAGAAGGATGGCGAAAGAGGAGTTAGTGTAAGAAAATCAAATGAAGAAGGAATATGGATGAAAGAAATGTAGGAAGAGAGAACAAGGAGAAGAGAGATAGGAAGAAAGGGGAAATGGGAAGGGGAGAAGAAAGAGATACTTATCACTACTGCATCTGGAGCATAAGTGTGGGGAAACGAGGACAGTGAGCTCATGTTCATAGGTCCCAGAGTACCTCTGAGTCCCCACTCATTAAGTTATGTTGGGCTCCCACTTTTTCAGCCTGATGGCAGCCACCACAACCTCTACTCCCCATTGTTGGGACACTTTTTTTTTGAGTCCCTGATCCTTCCTATGACTTTGCTTTTAAGCAAAGAATCTCTCTCTCTCTCTCTCTCTCTCTCTCTCTCACACACACACACACACACACACACACACAAATCACATCTGCATGATTTACAAATTTGGGGCATTTTTTCAGGATGCTAACAAAGGAAACATCACTGCTGGCTTGCTTTCTTTTTCTTTCTTTCTTTTTTTTATGGTCAATTATTATTTTTTTTAATTTTTTATTTTTTATAAACATATATTTTTATCCCCAAGGGTACAGGTCTATGAATTGCCAGGTTTACGCACTTCACAGCACTCACCATAGCACATACCCTCCCCAACGTCCATAACCCCACCCCCCCTCCCAACCCCCTCCCTCCAGCAACCCTCAGTTTGTTTTGTGAGATTAAGAGTCACTTATGGTTTGTTTAAGACTTTTATTTATCTATCTGAAAGAGAGAGAACACACAAGTTGGGGAGAGGGGCAGAAAGAGAGGGAGAACAGACTCCCCCCTGAGCAGGGAGCCCAGCATGGGGCTTCAACCCAGGACCCTGGGATAATGAACTAAGCCAAAGGCAGATGCTTAAGTAACAACCACCCAGGCACCCCAATGCTAGCTTCTTTTGATGTGTTTCCAAAGATTTATGACCATAGGAGTCACTCAAAGAGTTTAAAAAGAAATACAGATTTCTGGGCCTAAGATCCACCAAATCAGAATAATTCCTTCGTAAGAGTCCCAAAATATATTAGTCTTGTTTTTTTCCTCTCCAGTGAAATTTCCCTGCAAAATATCTTGCTCCAAAATCTCAACGAGTTGTCTCAGTCAAAATCAGGGGCCCCAATCCCAATGACCTATCAAAAGATGTACTCTAAGACCAAAGTTTCTCATACTCTTTGGGGGGAAGAAGCAGTTTTTTTAACCTCACTGTCACAATTTTTTAAGTATAAAATACTATAAAATTGAATTAATAGAAAAATAAAATTAAAAGACACATAATAAAACCTCTAAATTTTTATTTTACTAGATTTGACAGACAGAAGTTATTCTTTCAAATTGTTATAAAGAGTTCTAACTCCCTTACTTTGAATTTCTGAGTTAATCTCATTGGGGATTGGAGCAAACAGCTCATTGAGGCTGCAGTGGAGGGTCTCCTTTGGGATTCCTATTCCTACCCAAACAATTCTATTTCTCTTCTGCCTAGCAACAGTTACTAACTCAGTTCAATTTCCATGACAAAGTTTAAATGCTCCAAAAATCCTGCATACAACTCTCAGGGACATGCATGGGAAGACCAAATGATTGTCCCCTGCTTATTCGTAGCCTGCCATCAATTCCCATCCCTCTGGCTGACACTGGTTTCCTGTCCCCAGGCCAATCTGTAATCCGTTCCAAGAGTTCTTCCCCTAAGCTATGTTTTTGATCTTGTAAATCAATCCATGTGTCATGCAGTTGCATCACATGCTTCTCTGATATCCAGCTGTCCATTGTTTCCCCCTGATCTATTCATTTGACAGTATGCTCAAAGGATTGAAGTCAATTAATATGGAAGGGCACATTGTTTCTCTAGTGTTCCTCACTTGTGGGTTGTGCTGGGAATTCTGCAAATTATCAATTAACACGCTTTCTCCTATTGCTTCGAGACATGATTTTCAATATGTTTTCATGAACTTTGAAGTTCATTGGGCTAGGTCCTATTTGTTTTTGTTTTCTAAATATCAGACCTGTAGAATATTTTGTGTTTTATTTTCCAAACATGAATGTATTTCCTTCTTTTCTGTATTAAAATTAGTGAAAGCTTATTTTAAAAACTCACATTAGTTTTTGGAACATACTCAATACACAATAATATAGAAGTAAGATGGAGAAAGGAAAGGCACCATTTAATGCATTGCTTGAATTTCAGGGATTATCTCTCTCCAGATCACTTTCACATTCCTTTTTCTCAAATCAAGTGACCAGCTACTAATGATTCAATCCCAGTGACTGGTCAGATAGTCCTGAGTGTATGGTTGGTATCTTAAATTTAACACATACCAAATATACTTAATATTTTCTTCTCAAGCAAAATATTTTATTGTCCAGTTTTTCAGGACAAAATCTTGCTATTATCTTTGAACTGACTCTTCCTATATATCTAGCCATATAGAATTTATTTCTGTATGGTGTCATCCTTCCTTTCATTCCTCTGCTGCAAATCAGACTCTCACTATTTTTATTTAGAGAGTTGGATTAAATGATATTTCTATCCTTCAGCCACTTGTAGCATTAACTTAATACAACTACCAGATCAATTATTTTATTTTAAATCACATCAGTTTATTTTAAAGCACAGCTTGACCTTACTTAATCCACATTGCCAATGGAATACAATTCACATTCCTTAGCATGTGTTTAAGACTTCCCTGGCCATCTAAGTACTCTAAACTCCTGCAGACAGAACCAGGAGCTCTCAGAATATATATTTCACAATGTTCCATCTGTGTGTATATACGTTCATTTTTCTGGGATGCCCCAATTCCCAAGTGTCATAGTTTTACTTGTTGCTAACCCTTTACATATTCCACCTCTCTCAAGAACTCTTCCCTGATTCATCCATTCAAAAATAATCCCTCTGTCGCCCATATTACATCTTATTTCTCTTTTTAGACAAATATGCATTCCCTATATCATCTGGTAGATGATTTACCAACACGTCAGTTAAATATTTAAATTGCATTTTATTATTGGAATATAGTTTTAGAAACCATCACAACACTGTTTTTGTTATTATTTTGATGTATAAGATTTTGGAGTTGGCAGACCTGGAATCTAATTCTGCGTCTACCAATTTTGTTTTATGTATTTTTATTCTCAATTTCCTCATCTATAAAAAGGGCATAATAATAGCCCTTCCAAAGAGGTTTTTTTTTTGTTTTTTTGTTTTTTTTTTTGTGAGTCTCAAATGAAAATTTCTATCAGGCACTCAGAGTTTCTCATATGTACCAAGTGCTCACTGAAGGTTGGCTATTGTTATACCACAACTGAGATAAAGGGAGGTTAATAATTATGCAATTTGTACCTAAAATACAATTATTTATAAAAAATAAAGTGATATAAGAAACCCTACAGCATAGCAGGAACTATCTCATTGGGATTATAATTCAAGAAAGATCAACCAACCACAAATATGACTCTTCCTTGTGCACAAGGTGCTTGCTCTTCTCTGTGCCTTTCTTTGGGATCCCTCACAAACATCATTCAACTCCCAAAGACTACAAAAGTACGTTCTCTGTTCTCTGTGCTGTGAAGATTTATGGTGCAATTAGAGGAGATTGCTTTATACACACATAACTATCATAAAAAGGAGATTGCAATTCCAAACAGGAATAGCCTTGAAGAATGTGAGTGACTTCAAGGAGTAAAAAAAAAAAGAAAAATGTCATCCTTAATGAAAACAATTAAGAATATGGCAAGGCAGAGTGATGGGAAATCCCCCTATATTTGGGGATTATTACTTGAATATTTTACCCTTTTGCTACTCACTCTTCAGATGAATTTAAAGCTTCTAAGTTGAAGAAAGGGAATAGCTACCCGGGAAAAGAGCCACTCTTAAGAATTGTCTGTGGAGTCAGAGTTCAGTCTCCACAATCAAAGAACTAAGGGAAAGAATATTTTCCAGTCACTTATTCTGTAAGTTTTGCTGTATGGAGTAGTTATGGTGATGCTAAGCATGGGTAGTACAAATAGATACAATGCAATAATATATGCTCATTACCATTAATGAAAAGAGAATGAGTCAGTCATAATAAATTATCAATATCTTCTCCAATAATTGGAAAAACATTATAAACACATCTATAATAAAGATTCAGGTAAGGTTATGTGTCTTTATTTCAGATATATTTATTACAAGGTCTGTGCATTTACAGGAACCAATAATAGATATAATAAAATGATAATGACATTAATTTGTATAGTTATGCTCCCTTTCCTCTTAAAGTGCTTTTAATATTTCATTCTCTTTCATTGACCCAATTTTTTAGAGAAGAGAGTCTAAGGAGGCCTTTTTTATAAAGCTTATAGAGAAAGTAGGCACTTTTCTCTTTAAAATCATATAAAAAAAATAGGACAAAGTACTTTGCCAGCATGGGATATTAACATAAAACACGTGGAAAGTGCTGCTGTCGCAAAATAGCTTCAACTTTTTTCCTTAGATCCAATTTATCATGGCATTCTGAATTTGAGTATAACTTTTTTGGTAAAAATGACTCTTCACTCATCTATGCGAACAAATGGGACTTTAGGCATAGCATCATAAGAGGATTTCCTATGCTATGTTAAGACCCCAATATAGGGACATTCCATTGTGAATATAAATAACTCCAGTCCCTCTAAACTTGCCTCTCCATATGGTTTTGCTTAACAATGCAGCAGATGCCCTGGATAGAAACCACCTATTTAGCTATAGGCAGGCCGGCAAGCTTCTGTCACTGTGTTCTCACTGGTAGGTCACTGGACGTGAATGCCAACCAGGGCAATTCCCTTGGCAGTCAAACTTGCAAGCAACTTACAGGCCTAGGGATATTTTAAGGCTGCTCTACCTTAGAAGCCTGCCAGGTTTGTTGTTTTATGCATGCGGCCATGTCAACTTTTTTCCGAGGTCTGATGCTTCAGAGAAATCTATTGGGATTAAAGCCAAAGAAAGGACTAGAGAAAAATATACAGTCAACATTGACACTGATAATTTTTCCCACTAAAAAAAATTTTTTTTTTAATCAAATGAGCATTAAGAATCTCTGAACCTGTGTTTTTGATGCAAGTCTCCTCAATTAACCCCACTCATCATGTGTTCACATAGGCAATGGAAATTGTTTCCTGAATGCAAGAAATTTATTATAAAAATCCTTAGGCGGCTGAGAGCTTTCTGAAAACAAACAAACAAACAAACAAAAAACACTAAAATTTTGGGGAAAAATCCCTGATGCCAGAAACTGTTACTGAGTGACATTTACCTACTAAGCTATTACACAAGTGGCATTTACCTACTATAACTTGGACTGTGAAAAAAAGATGTTCCCTGAGCCCATTTCTTTCATTCAAGTTTTTTAGGTAGGCATCTCTTCCCATTGCTTATTTTTGATAATTGATTCCTGCTTCTTAACACGCTGCCATACCCTCTCGCCTTACACTCTAATAAAGACTTAAGAGGATGGATTTCAATAACTGTATTTACTTATTTTGCTAAAAATAGAATTGCTAGTGTTCCAAATCCTATTGATATATTTATGTAACTGTGGTTCCAAGTTATTTACCAATTCTTGACAAAAATTGTCTATTTCTTTATCTTTCAGCGTTTTTTAGCTAATAATGTTGGGTGTGGCCCATGGGTCAAGACTGTACCAAGTGCTTTGTGTATATCATCTTTAATTTTCATAGTAGCCTGAGGAATACAGAAGAAGAAACTGAAGTCCAGAGATACGACCTAATTTTGGTCAAGTCCTAGAAAACAGCTAAATTGGGTTAAAAATATACTTTTGCCATTCTCTACATTTCACATCCTTTTGATGGTATTTTCTCCTATCTGTAAATTACAAGTGAGACTATTTTACTGTCTAGTTTTCTCCATTGGATTTATATTTTTTAAAAATGAAGAGTACTTTTTTTTTTTAACACTGAAATGAATAAAACATATTGTCTCATCCTTGCATCAACTTCTACTTGTCAAGCCATCCATACCAACCTTTCTCCTTCCAAAGCCTGTGTTTGCAGAACTGAACTTTCCTTCTGGTCTCCCTCCATTCCCAGAAATTGGGATGATGATAAGAATACTCAAAGTCCACCTTAATCACTTGGACATGGCCCTCCTGCCATTCTCTGAGGGCTCCCCAAGGCAGATCATACAAAGGAAGTAAGGAATCAAAGTATTGTGAGGTGTAGTTGTGACATTATTAGTGAAAACTGAGCTGTATTTTCAAGAGAATTATTTTTGCATGTTAAAGGCCTAAAATGCTTATTGCCCCTGAACGCAAACCAGAATCTCTGGACTTGTATATTTGTTAGATAAAGAAGGCTCAAATCTTTTGCCTTAAACTAGCCAAAGAGAATACTGATGGTTTAGGCATTTTCTGGGGTTTAGCCTGAACTGACAATTTAATAGTTTCCTACAGAAAGCAGTGATATTCAAGAAAAGTCAAAATGACCTTCTATCCATCCATCTCTTAATACAGTCCATGTTTTATTCTTCAATGAGCTTTTACCAGAAAGTTTTTATTTTCTACCAGGCAAAAGGCTAGATGCTTTATGATTTATTTCATTTAATAAAAAATCAAGCATTATATTCACACTGTAGATATTATCATGCCATTTTACGAATGGTGAACAGGCCTTTAGAAGTTAGGGACATTTTTACAATGTCATTCAGCTAGCAATTAATGGACACAGACTTTGAACATGTATATTCTTCATGCTCAAGTCTTGCTTTGTCCTATATATGTCATATTGACATTAAACAATGAATTAGGAGGGGCGCCTGTGTGGCTCAGTGGGTTAAAGCTTCTGCCTTTGGCCCAGGTCATGATCCCAGGGTCCTGGAATCGAGCCCCACATCGGGCTCTCTGCTCAGCAGAGAGCCTGCTTCCCCTCCTTCTCTCTCTACCTGCCTCTCTCCCTGCTTGTGATCTCTGTGTCAAATAAATAAATAAAAATCTTAAAAACAACAACAACAATGAATTAGGGTTATTATGTTCTTTGTTTTATTGAGGATCAATATAAGACATGGTAATAGGGTTTTTGTTTCTTAATTCTCTGTAATATCACTGAAAGTTTTTCTATTTGTTGATTGTGCCTTATATGGGATCTAACAAATTTCTTCCAAATTTGGTTTGAGGAAAAAGCTTTATTTCTCAAATAACTAATCTTTTATTATTATAAATAGAAGTATGTAGGTTTTTATTTCTTGTTCACTTGTTTTCTTGATAGCTTACTTGCTTGTTTTGCTTGCTTTGCTTCCAGGAAGCTCTAGACTAAATTTTAAAGCTCAATCATAAAAATTACTGTAGTAGGTTAGGAGGTTGATGTATTTTCTTCTTCATTGCCTAAAAAAATTCTCAGATCTACAGTCTTCTTTTAGTCTAACTCTGAAATTCAGTTTTAAAGGAGAGGTTTAAATTATAAATAATTGACATAGATTCAGAAGCAAAACCCATATTTTTAAAATGAGAGTTCTCAAATCTTTCTCATCTACCTATGTTGTTCTTACCCTATCTTGTTTTTTGTTTTTTCAGATTTTGAAACCTGAACTTCTTGTCATAGCAAGTCTTTAGGATTACTCTTTCAAAGCTCAAATTGAATATTTATTTAAGAAAAAAGCTTGCAACATTCTTTTAAAGGACAGAACTTACAAATTAGATTTTGGTTTAAAAATGATGAAATGCCAAGTCTTAGTTCACAGTTTATTTTAAATTTTATGAGAGTTTGCACTTGTCTTCTTCTCTCCTCCTGTCCTTCCTGAAACATTCCAGTCATTATCACATCATATTTATAGCAGTCTTTCCTCTGAAAATGTGTTCATGGAACACTGACCATGTTTCATATATAAAAATGAATCCAAAGTAAATTGATTGAAAATATACATATTGTGTTTGAGTTAAGATGATGTCAAAGCAACCAGGCAACTGGTGACCTTGGGCACCTCAGGTGTTCAGTGCATGTCATTTGGCCAAAGCTGTGCTAAAGTGAGTCTAGGTAGTTATTTGGTATTACGGAAGACTAAGAGTTGACTAAATTTTGCATTTTCCAAGTAGTTCTATTGATGTCCCCTAGGGTAATTAGTTTCAGGTGCTTTCAACAGCACTTTGTTTTCCATCTGGCTTGACACAATTTGCTTTTCTGACTATGTAGGGTAGAGGGCATTTCATGTCCTGAATCTCAAAGATGTGGACCAAAAATTGGTAACTTCTATAGCTCTTCTCTTTTAATTAACCTGCATGCATTTAAAAATATACATATCTATCCTTTAATACTTATGCATAATCTATTTGTATATTTAGTTTGCTATATGTATATGAAATACCATTTATTCATAATGACTTCCTTGCTGAGTTTCAGAAAACTTTTTCTGCATTAGCAGTGGTCTTAGAATAGATGCAGGAGAAAACATTATTAGGCCTAACAAGATAACCTAATTTGTCAAATCTGAGACTATTGGAGCTGATAGATAGAATGTTACCTTTCAGGGAAAGTGTTGAAAATAGCCCTGGAACAAAACCTTTGGAGAGAAGTTGTTAGTAATTTACCAACTTACTTGAATTGTGATGAAACAGAAAGAAATAATATCATTTTCCTGTTTATGATCAAATAGCTGATATATTTTATAAAGAAGGGCAAAGAACGATTAGTGCATTCTAATTATAGCTAAATTCCAGGTTTGGTGGTGCTTGTTCTGGATTTCACTTTTCCAGAATATATTACTAGTAGCTGAATCGAGATGATCTCTTAACATAATGCCTTTAGCTAAGCATATGTATCTTTAGTATTTTGGTATTGGAAGTGGCAATATAAAATAATTACACTCAGAACTGTAAAGTTTACAGGCTATGCTGCCATTGTTATATTTATTAGCAGGTTTTATTTATTAGCATAGATTATAAAATGTAGTGGGGATTTGGCAATTTTATGGTCTATTGATCAAGGTAGATAGCACAGAAAGATAATTTAGGACTTAAAGTGAACTGAATATTTGGACTGTAATAACTGTAATAACTGGTCAGTTATTTAGATAATCACTTCCCTATCTCCCATCTATATATTCCCTACACATATATGATGGAGACACATTAAAAAAAAAAAGACTGACCAATTACAGGGATGTTATTTTTATGACATGAACCCCTTTGACCCAACTTTTTCATCTTGCCTTTGAATATCTGTGTTGTAGGACATGATGAAACATTTTCCACTATGCCTCCTTGTTTCCTGTATGAGCATCTCTAGTTATGACCTCCTATGGACTGTAAGGGTGGGGATGACCCTTTGACCAGCTGCAACGTGGCCAGCTCAGTTAAGTTCTGCATGGAGGGGAAAGACTGAACTCTCTTTTGTGTCACATTCTTGAAGGCTTTTCCTGGCCAGCGTTGATTTGGCAGGAGTGTGCACTTGGGCTGCTGGGCTGCTGCCAGTCACTTGGTCCTGAAACTGGAGTGAGTAGGATCCTGCCAAAGATTAGACTGAGAAATCTGGATGCAGGCTGGCAATCCAAGCAATGGCTCCAGCCAAATTGGCACAGTTGGGAAAACCTTGGAGAATCACAATTATTTTAAACAAAATACAAAGTTTGTGAGCTTTCTAAACATTATGTAAATCAGCCTTGATTTCTAATTCACAGAAGCACGGAGGTCCATCACTAGCCCTCCATCGATAAATGTATTAGTGCCCTCATTCATGTCAAATTGAACTTTGGTTTGCAAAGACATTAAATGGTGCTTCTCTGGCCATGCTTCAGTACCTACAGGCAGCAGGCAGAAACCTCAGGTATTTTAACACCTTTCTCAGAATTCTGGTTCTCATTCCTATCGTGGCTCAGGAACTGCCAGTCGGTGAGTATATTTGTGCGTCCAGGAAGCTGATGTGGAATATTAACAGCACCACTTACGAAGAGCCTTCTTTTCATGCCTCACAGACATTATCTCATTTAAGTTAATCCTCACAGTGGTTCTGTGAAGCAGGTATTGTTATTTCCATTTTTGTCTCTGAGAGCTGAGGTTCAAACCAGGCTTCCCAAATGCTGAAGCTTACAATTTTTTTTTTTAAATTCAGCTTGCTCAAGGCATAATTAACATATAAAATTATAAGAATCTGAAGTGTACGTTGTGGTGATTCGACACATACACATTATGAAAGAATTCCATCTAGTTAATTAACATACCCATCATCTCAGATTCTATTTTATTTATTTATTTGTTTGTTTATTGAGAGCATATAAGTTCCACTCTCCCAGTAAATTTCAATTATACAACACAGGGTTAAATACAGTCATCATACTTTACATGAGATATTCTGACATTTATCTTACAGCTGAAAGTTTTATCCTTTTACAACTTCTCCCCACAATCCTTAGTCACTGCTTTTCTTTTCTTTTTTAAAGATTTTATTCATTTATTTGACAGAGACAGATCACAAGTAGGCAGAGAGGCAGGCAGAGAGAGAGAGGGAGAGAGAGAGGGAGAAGCAGGCTCCCTGCTGAGCAGAGAGCCCAATGTGGGGCTCGATCCCAGGACCCTGAGATCATGACCCAAAGGCAGAAGCTTAACCCACTGAGCCAAAGGCAGAAGCTTAACCCACTGAGCCACCCAGGTGCCCCCCTAGTCACTGCTTTTCTACTCTGTTTCTGTGAGTTTAACTTTATTTTTTGGATTCTACAAATAAATGATACCATGCAGTATTTGTCTTTCTCTTTCTGGCTTATTTCACATAGTATGCCCTCAAGGCCCATCCATGTTGTAACAAATGATAGGATTTCATTTTTCTCATGGCTAAATAATATTCCATTGTAGATATATTACATTTTCCTTATCCATTTGTTCATTGATGGACACTTGGGTTGTTTCCACATCTTAGATATTATGAATAATGTTGTAATAAATATGGGAGAGAAGATATCTCTTTGATACTCTGCCTTGGATATATACCAAAGATCATATGGTAGTTCTTTTTTTAATTTTTAGAGGAACCTCCTTTTTTTTTTTTTTTTTTTCCCATAGTGGTTGAGCCAAATTGTATTCCCACTAAGAGTGTACACAGGTTCCTGTTTCTCTACCTCCTCAACACTTATCTCTTGTTCTTTTGTTGATTCACATTCTAACAAGTGTGAAGTGATATTTAGTTTTGATTTTTATCCCTCCAGTATTTAGTGATGTTGAGTGATGTGCAGTATAGTGCTTTTCAAAGTTTGGTGTACTTAGAAATCCCCAAGGGAGCTTTTAAAAATGCTGATTCCTGGGTTCTGGGCAAAGAATTTCCTAGGCTTGGGACAAAGTGTTGTGGATGATACCCATTCAGATGGTTAGGGAGCCACCCTTAGAAATACTGCTTTATATTGTCTTTTTATTGTACCAAACTGTGTAAACACTTGTGTTGGAGTAGGGCATCTTTTCTCTTTCCAAACTGCTCCTAATGAGACCCAGAAGCATCAGCTACAGTCTATTCTGTGGTGTTGCACTGACTTTCCTTAACACAACCCCCAAATCCTTCTCTCTCTCTCTCTCTTTTGTTATGTTGTGTTAGTCACTGTGTAGTACATCATTATTTTTTGATGTAGTCTTATTTCTCTCTTCTACCGGGCTCTTGCTTACACTGGAGCCATTAACTTGCCATAATTTGAATATTACTGAGACATGTTTACTATCTTGAAAACCCTCATACTTGATGATTTGAAACATACTTGAAGATTTGAGTGAAAACTCTATACCCTAGGCTTGCTAATTGTTTGTGGCAAACAGATAAGCTCCTTTCTTCAAAAGACTTATTACAGTATTCTGGGTTAATCATGCCTTTTCCTGCTTGTAAAGAAAAAAAAAAATCTTACTGCACCATAGAAAGTATGAAAAGGTTATTTAAAATTTTTAAAAAAGTTAATTAATTGCATAATTTAATCTACCAGTCTGAAAAATAGAAGTGAAATATTTTGACAAATAATTTGGGGAACCCTTAATATATTGTTAAATTCATTTCTATCTTTTAAAAATAATATTATTTTACTGAATATATCTTATTTCTTAGCAGAGGAGAACCTAAGGAAAGTTCACCATTCTTGCTTCAAAGCCTGGGCAGAATTTGGCCTGAAAATGTGAGAAATTTAAAAATACCTATAGAAAATAAGCAAATAAAAAGAGACATTTTATGAGCTTTAAGAATAGTATCCTAAAGACAAAAAGAAAATTTCCATGTTTATTTTGTGTTTTATCTGATCCAGATACACATTTATGTAATGTTATACTTTAAAAACAGAACCCAATTTTTAGAATTCCATTGTTTAAAAAGACCAATTCATGACTGTAAGATCGTATTTTTGTCTAAGCAAGACTTCTATAAAAATTGCACATGCTCAAATTAATCAATGTAACTTATGGTTTTTCCATTTCCATTTACTCTGAAATTATGGTGATTTCCAAGGATATTAAATTTTATTTGATTTAGCATCTAGACTGAGAGGCCATATTTCTGTGGTAAGTAGCTAGGCAAACTATAGCAATGTTACTAGTGACTTGTGATTTGAAGAATAGGGCAATCCAAATGTCATCACTTAATTTTAATTTGGCTTAGGTGGTGTTTAGAGAATTTTTTTCTCTTGAGGTCTTTTCAGAAACCTTGCTAAAGGAGATATTCCTAGAGATAGAAGGTGCAAGAAGCACAAAAACAATGTTTTGATACCTCTGTGACACTTTTGGCTGTGGCTTAAAAAAAAATAATCTGTGAGCTGTATGTTAGAGCAGAGAGTCAGCTTTTACTGGGTCACTGTTGTTTGGGATGAGGGTATAAATGCATTATGGATGACATAAAATACCATACCACATAAAATGTGGTATACATCACAGATATATGAAGGATGTGACTAAACTTGTAGCATTATTGAATAAAGAGTAGGTTGTAATAGGGCTTTGCTGTTTTTATTCCAGTAAATTTTCTTTATATAACAATGTTAATGATGTTCTGCACCAAGTCAGAGGGTGGAGGTGTCCTTTTGGTAGTTTTAGGTGGTAGCTTTTCAAAGGAATGGAACTTTAGACTTGAGCAAAAAGAACAGAACATTTGGAAGGTCTTGGGGGAAAGTGACAACAGAGTGGGTAGTGGGAGGAACAGCAACACAAGAAGAAAGCAGGGAAGAGGTGAAGCCCTGGATTAGTGGGCCAGAAGGGAGTGGAGAGCTCATTTCAGCTGGAAAAAACTGATAAAGGTGAAGCAATGCGATGGAAATCAAGTCATGTGCGTAATCAGAAAGAAGGTGTATTCGAAAAAAGTCTGAAATCCAAATTAGAGAAGAAATTAGTGAGGTTAGAGATTATGTGAGAGTCATTTGATGGAGGCCTTTGAATTCTAAATTTTTTAAAATTTAGATTTTTGAATAAGTGATAGGGTCGCAAGAAGTTCCTATTGGAAGAATCAGTGTAAATAACTATGGAAAAAAAAACAGTAAAATGAATCCAGAGGCAACATTAAAGCCACATTCCTGCACCATAACAATTACCAGGAGATGAGTGTTACCATACTACTTGGTGGAGCATGTGCTCTCTAGGTAGCCAGGGTCATTTTCATTTAGCTTTTTAGTCATTTACATTAATTGCCTGATACCTCTTGGTATTTGAGTTTGCAACTCCTGTCCTGAAGAGTTGTAGGGAAAAAGAGTGAAATTTGTTTCTTTGGTTCCTAGAGTCAAGAGTCATGGTTTGTCTCTCTCTTTCTCTCTCTCTCTTTTCTTCCCAGGAAACAAACTGAGGGTTGCAAAAAGCGGGGGGGGGGGGGGTAAGATAACTGGGTGATGGGCATTAAGGAGGGCATGTGATGTGATGAGCACTGTGTGTTATATGCAAATAATGAATCATTGAACACTGTATCAAAGATTAATGATGTACTATATGTTGGTTGATAGAATTTAAATTTTTTTTTTTAAAAAGAGCAGGATTTGGCACTCATATCACCTCTGCAGATGACAGATGATCCTCAAAGGCTTGTCCTCCTGACAGGCAGATAACCAACTGGGAAAATCATTATGCGTCTCTATCAGTAGCCACCAGTCACCCAGTAACAGGAAAATGCCAGTTGTTTTGATTGATACACATCAACTGCCATAAAGTTTTTATGTTATTGACTGAATTTGTCATTCATTGTGTTGATATGCCAGAGAAATAACCTGAGGCAAAACACAATTCAGATGAGAACATGGGAGAGTTAGAGTTTTCTCTAGGACACTAGTCAGCTTCAATGAGTTTTTCAAGAGAGTCATCATAATATAAGCTCTTCCCTGTAGTTGAAAGACATAACTATGTTTCCTCTTGAACACCATTCTTAGAGTTTGTGGTTTAATTGGTCTGGGGTGGGTCCCAGGTATCAACATTTTTTAAGTTCCCCACAGGTTATCTAACCAGGTTTGATAACTATTGATCTAAGTCATTAACACTCAAATGCTTCTTGTTCAGGTGTCTGATGTGAACAAACGTGGATAGTTGCCTGAACAGTTAGAAGATTGTTGCACCTGAGGTAGGGAAGGGGCGAGGTATCTTGAAGTAGTATAACTAGGTTTAGAAAATAAGACTCTACTATCAAGAGAAATCAAGTTAGGAATGCATAAAAATATCTAAAAATTAACTTGGAGCAAAATGGAAGAAAGAGGAGCAAACTGAGTAGGTAAGAGTGAGGCCAATAAATAGTAAGGTGTGAAGAATATGTAGGAGAGATTCTCAGGATCAAGTTCAGCACTAGACTGTGAGTACAGTTTCTCTTACCCAGCATTTCCCCTGCATGTTGCGCAGGCAACAATGTTACATGCAGGTGGGATGACACTGGCCATGGCTTGAGCTTTAGAAGTTTAAAAGATCATGTTATTGCTGAGTGTATAGAGCAAGGAAAACATTTAAATATGCTGCACTTGAAAAAGCATTTTTAAAGATTTATTTACTTATTTGAAAGAGAAAGAGTGGGGTGCCTGGGTGGCTCAGTGGGTTAAGCATCTGCCTTCAGCTCAGGTCATGATCTCAGGGTCCTGGGATCGAGCCCCACATCAGCTCTCTGCTCAGCAGGGAGCTGGCATCCCCTACCCCCCTCTTTGCCTATCTGCTAGTGATCTCTCTCTCTCTCTCTCTCTCTGTCAAATAAATTTTAAAAATCTTAAGAGAAAAGAGAGAAAGTGGGTAGGGGGTAGGGGCAGAAGGAGAGGGGGCATCTTAAGCAGACTCCATGAGGAGTGTGTTGCTGACATGGGCTTGATCTCAGGACCCTGAGATCATGATGTGATCTCAGAGTCAGCTGCTGAAACACCTGCACCCCAGAAAAGCATTTTTAAAGCACCTTTAACCATTCTCTCCTCCCAAAGCTCATATAGAATAACAGTAATCAGTTGACCCAATTTCAAAGAACCCCAAGAATAATCACTGCCAACACCCAGTTCTCATTCTCTCCTTTAAATTTCTTATCCTGAAACAATATTTAAACAACTGTTTTCTCTTATTCCACCTTATGTTTTACTTTTAATTCAGTGTTTTAAAAATCTCTAGTACTGCTAAACCATCCCTTCTCCTTCTGGAAGAGCAGCTGTAGCTTTGGAGTCAGTCAGACTGGGTTTAAATCCCAGTTCCATCACTCACTGAGTGCAGTGAGTTCACTTCTCCTAGTTTCAGTGTTCTTATCTTTAAACTGGGACTGGATTATCTGTCTCTTAAGGGGCTTATGATGATCCGAGGAGGTGCCTCATTCCATACCAGGTATAACAATAACCCTTGCTTTGGCCTGATAGAAAAGATGAATAGAAATGCCTTAATGCTACATGTGGACTTAAATCACAGGAAAGAGCTAACTCTCCTGGAAGCTATGCCTCAGTAGCAGTCAATTTTGATTTAAACCCTTCCCCATGAATTTTACCTAGTTCCTAGATCCCTGAGAGTAAGTAGTTAAAGTTGGCATGGGTTGTGAGATGGATTATGCCCAACTTTGTTTCACAATCTTTACACCCACCAGTTGTGAGATGTAGGTAGCATTTACTTAGAGGAATGCAAAACTATTGGAAAATCACAGCCTTTACAGCACACGAACATATGCATTATTTCTTACATTAGTTTAAAATGCCAATGCATAGTTTTTTGTTTTTATGTGAGATTTTAAGATAACTTTAAAATTTTCAAAAGGTATTAAATCATTTTTGTTTCTCAGGCAGCAGATGTAAAAGCTTTTTTGTTTGTTTGTTTTCCTTCTGATTAATGAAGTTGGATTTAGTTGGCAATGAGTGTCAGAGTTGCTATGTTTTAAACAGTGCATCTATGGTTTCTTTAATACATTTCTTTATGTTGAGGATGTCCTTTTCACATCTCAAGGTACTGATGATGGTATCATATTATTTATTTCACCTCGAGTTCAAAATAGAGTAGAAACAATTTGTTGTTTGCTCATTTGATCATAAAGCCAACAGTTATGTATTAATTTGGGGGGGGGGCAGGCCTTATGCTTCTAAGTACTGTAGATAGGTACTGAAAGTGGTTACAAAAGCTTCAAAATACTATAGCCCAGATACTGCTTTCAAGTACCCAGTGAGTATGAAAGAAGCCTTCGGTCCCTGAGGGACCAAGCCAGAAACTCTGAAACCAGACAGAGCGGAACCAATGCTCAACATAAACATTATTGCTGTGAGCATGTGTTGAGCAACTCTTGTGTATTCCCAGGAATATTTGATGGGAAAACTTTGAAGTAAGGAGTTCAACTTGTGGAGAGAAGACTCAGCAAACCTGAGTGTAACAAAAAATATAACTGCATCTGAATTCCCAGGTTATGTTCTCTGGAAATATTTGAGTTATGTATATGATAGACATTGTTGCAAAGAACATACTCCCTATTTTGCAACCACTTCAATATCTGGGCATATTGCACATGCTGTAATGTGCTTTTTGATCTGATTGTAATAAATTCTATACAGTAGATTATCTTGGATTGTAAATAAGCTACGTTGTTCTTAATACTAATTGTTTCTTTCACATGTAAATCCTCCTCCTGTACCCTCGTACCTTGTATACCTCCTTGCACCCCAGTGCTCACCTGTCCAAATCTTACTATTCTTCAAGGCTCAGAAACAAATGCATGCATCCTTTGTCATTAAACTTTTATGATTACCCAGTCTGATGAAGACAGTACAGGAGAGTGGGAAAGAAAAGCCATCTTGGAGTTTTGAGGTCAGGATAGGATTTGAATTTTGCTCACTGACTGGAAGTCAACTGATCTCTCCAGCCTTGATATCCTTTTGTAAAGTGACACGTGAGGTTGTCCTTCTTCATAGTGTTGTTGAGAAAGTCAAATGAGATGGTTTTACAGAAAATGTTTTCACTCTGAAAATTACAACATTATGGAAGTTTGACAGCTAACAGAAAGAATATAGGATTTTGGTGTGCGACAAAGAATAAGTCTTTAAATACCCATGACCTTCATTTGCTTAACATTTTGAATCCAAGTTTTTTCATATGTAAAAATAAAGAATAGTTCCTTTATAAGGTGGTAGAAAAGTATAAATGAGATAATATATATAAAACACATGATCCATGGAGATACTCAAGAAATGTTAGTTTTATTCTCTTTTGAAGGAAACTGTCTTTTTATTAAAAAGATACTGTCTTTTGACACTAATGCCTTTATGCCTTTTACTTGAGCTACTGTTGTACTTTTCTCACCACCTCTATACACCAAGGTATTTCAGAAAAGAAGTGTATGCTTTATTTGTGTTCGCAACTTTAACATTGTAGAGCTTAATAAAACTTGATAAATATTTAAGTGACTCAGTGAAAGAATGCATAAGAAAGTTAAGTTCCTTGCCTGAGAGACTTTAAAATGCGAGAGGATCATCAGAGCAGTGTGTCAAGAGAGTCAGAAGAAGAGATGGTATAGCAACAAAAGGTAAAGTGTAGAAGCACTGAAGTGGAAGCCACATGATGATTGTGGTACTCACTTTGTTGCTGGGAGAAGCACATGCAACACACAGGAAGACTGAGGGCAAAGAGTAACTTACGCTTTCTGATCCAAAGATTTATTGCATTGAATACACTCACTTGACAGTTTTTAGGTTTCCTGGGGATCAAAATGTGAGCCTGGTGATGGGTAAAATGGAAGGCACGTATTTCATGGAGCACTGGGTGTGGTGCATAAACAATAAATTTTTGAAATACTGAAAACAGGGGTGCCTGAGTGGCTCAGTGGGTTAAAGCCTCTGTCTTTGGCTCAGGTCATGATCTCAGGGTCCTGGGATGGAGCCCTGCATCAGGCTCCCTGCTCTGTGGAGAGCCTGCTTCCCCCCCTCTCTTTCTGCCTGTCTCTCTGCCTACTTGTGATCTCTGTCAAATAAATAAATAAAATCTTTAAAAAACACTTAAAAAAAAAGAAATACTGAAAACAATTAAATAAAAAAAAAATAAAGTGTGTGCATCACAACCGTCACGGCCGGCGTGACAAATTGACCAGGAATGTAAGGGTAAGAGGATGGTGAAAAGAACTTAAGAGACAAAGAGATGGGGGCAGGAGGAGCACTGAGAAGGATGTCCAACAGTGCTAAGTTTATTCAAAGCATTAAGGCCATATATATAGTGATAGGAGAAGCAATACACCTGTGTCTAGTTAAACAACCATGAGTTCCCATAATAAGTTTCATATTTAACATTTAACATTTCACATTTAACAGACCTCATGACGCCGAACGGCTGATGCCAGTACAATTGTTCTGTATTGATACAGCAAACCTGAAAGTAATTTATGGGCTGTACTAGGGCAGCAAGGATCAGCAACGAACTTTTGACACCAACCGAATTGTTCTCATTTGTTTAGCAAGCGTGTGGGAAGTCACGTAGGTGATCGCACAACACATAGCACAGACCCTTTCTCAGTGCTACTCAACTTTTCCCGTCCTAAACCTTTGGTTAGGTTATTTGGGCTTTAAAGGAGGCACAAGTCAGGGCCTGGTTTGGTCCTCGTCTCAAGCCTTATTGCAGCCTCCCACACACAACAAAACAAAATCTTTAGCAATCTAAAAGTTTATTTCTCTCTTCTTATGGGCTACTTCTGTTCAGGATATTTGAAAACAAAGAGACTTCTTGTATTTGCATAGCCAGTTTGACCCAGAGGGAGCTTTTCCTCAGCATCATACTTTTACACACTGCTCCAGTTCTGGGATAGACCAGCAGGCTGGTGACTGTCTGGGCATAATTTCGTCTGTGGAAGACTGGATCCTAAGAATTATTATCAGCAGAAGAGCAAATGTAGGGCTGATACCTCTTCTCTCTACTGACCCTGTTCTTTTATCTTTCACAGTACTTTAATCCAGGTAGAATGTGCTTAGTTTATCAAAGATTACTAAAATTTGAGATAACCAATGGAATTCTCATTTAGAAGAGAAAATTGGGGAAAAAACAATGAAGAAGAGAAAATTTATATGTATATGTTAAATATTTTCCCCCCATATTTCATAGAAAAGGGAATCAAGAAATTGAATTCTCCATGGATGTACCCAGTTTCTAACCTTGTTCCTTATTCACATTCATACCTCTCTGAAATTCCCTCCTTCAAATCTCTACTATCTATAGACAGTAATAGGCTATTTGTTACACCATAACAATTCCAAAACAGGATGGCTTAAAATAACTGTTTTATTCACAATTTTTGTGGGTGAGGAATTTAGAAAGGACTCAACTGGGAGGTTCCATCATTAAACCATTTAGGATCCACTTTGAAGATGGCTTCTTCATTCACATGTCTGGTACCTCTCTACTCCTTATTCTCTCTCTCCACATGCATTTAATTTTCCAGGACCTGCCATGTGGTTTCCTTAGACTTCTGTACAGTCTGACAGTCTTGGGTACTTAGAGACTGATAGGAATTTTGCCATATCCTATTGGTCATATAAGTCACAGGGCCTTCCCAGAAGCCAAAGAAGGAAATATGGACCTCATTTCTAGATGTAAGGAGGCTCAAGGAGGTGCGGGGGGGGGGGGGTCTTTTAAATTCACACATTTACCATTTTATCCCTTGGGAATTTGAAACTAAAGACTACCAATGAAGCTCCTCCATCCCCACCCCACTCTACCCCCTGGCTTTTTGAAATTATATTTAACAAAGTTTGATTCATTCAAGTCAGTTCATGAATTATAAACATAATTTTATAAGTTAATATATAAAAGACATAATGTCCTTTTGGTCACATAAAGCTTATTTTTATATTAACACCTTGTATTTGATACAAGTAAATTAATGCATGTGTTGAAAAATTGAATGACTTTAGAGCTCAGAATTTGAGAATGTCCGGCCCAGTGTTATTCAGACGTCAAAAAAAAAAAAAAAAAAAAAAAAAAAACAACAACAACCAAAAACCTAATTGTTTTTTCTCCCTAAATTTATATTTCAGCTAAATAAAATTGGCTTCAAAAATATAAAATATGCAAAAGCAGAGCTACTATGGTTTAAACCAACGTTTGGGGTTGTAGGACCCTGGCCATCATTCTACCCCTTCACTGTCTCATTTTCCTTCTCTAAAGTAGTTTCTGAGGAACTTTCAAGAAAAGCTAAAATTCAGAAATACACATCCCACTCTTCCTCATACTGTGAAAGATCTGAGGTCCAAGTTGATTAAATAATCTGCCATAGCTAACTTATAATAAGTGCTCATAGCTAACACATACTGAGTGATTAACCCAAAGTGGGCACTCCTTTAAGCACTTGACATGGTTTAAAGCAACCAACCTCCACATCAATTCCATGATGTAGACACTCGTTATCCTCACTATGTAGATGAGGTCAGAAAGCTTATGTCCTCAGAAGCAAATCTAAAACTGAACTCAGGTCTCTGTAACTCTAAGAGTAATGTTCTTGATGCTCTACAGTTCTGCTTCTTATAGAAACACCTCAAAACATCTTCATCCTATGAATAGAACAGAACTTTGGCATTAACAAAATCATGTAATTAATCTTTACTATTTTGTTTACTTCAGTGCTTTCCAGAGACCTAAAAAGTCAAAATTGTGACATTCTCACATGCTTGTAGTATTTAACTGAAGTTCCAGGTTGCTGTGGGCCTCATGTGCCATAGAAGTTGTCTCAAATTTTGTCATCACAGGTAATTTGGGGCGAGTGAACACTTCTGAGACCCGGAGAGAACAATGGTGGAGAGGAGTTGGAAAGGCCTATCCAATGTCTATGTGCAGAATTAGACCTGTGATAACTAGGAAAAAAGTCTTATTTTTTTCTTTATCTTTTATTTCTCTAGAGCAGAGACTGCCTACAACTATATCTTGATGCTCCCCATGTGTACTGCAGGCCTTGAATACATATTTGTTGAATTAGCAGACAAACTGGCAGCATTATCTCTTTCTCTAATTAACCAAGTGACCTAATGCCAAACAGCTCTCTCCATTCCTCCCTCCCCAGCCTGTCTTGCTATTAATGGCACAAGGGCCAGCTGCAGAGTGATGGAGACAGCTGTCTGCAAATTACTGGTAAGGGGCAGAGAAGAGGCCCAGGATGTCTGAATGACCTATCAATTGGATCATCCACTTGTGGTTAATGGAGAACAAGAATCAATTAACACATTTGTACACTGTTCATCTGAAAAATTCCAAGAAATTTAAAATCATGAAGAAATTATACAGCTCTGATGCATGGTGCATGAATAGGTTCTTAAGTGAGTGAAGTTACTTAATTTTGGTTAACATGAGTGAGTGATTGACTTTCTTATCTGAAGTCAGATGGGTAGCAGGAAGAAGATGGTATTTGAAAGGCTAAGCTGAGTGAAGCCATGAAGTTTATCCAAACTTAATTTAAAACAGAAGGTTCAGATCTTGTGAATTCTGACACATACATATATGGAAAGAAGGAAATACACTTTTTAAATACCACTATTTTAGGTAGCATAAAGTCTTTAGCTCAAACTTTTAAAACCCAATATAGTTGGATGTACAAATGATGGTTCTATCTCCTGGGATGGCCTATAAAAGTGCATATTTGTTCAACATTTTAAGATCCTCAAATTGAAAGTGCTGTGTAAATACTGGGCCAGATTAGCTCGCCATGTGTCTCCCTGTGTGCACAGAGCTTTCACTGACTTCAACGGGTGGAATGTGGTGGGAGAATCTGGCTCATTATTAGTTTTCCTATTTTGATTTGATCAACTGTTGTCAATTACAGACATTGGTAATTACCCACAGAAAAGGAGAGGAGGAAGAAAAAAACTTGCTATCATAATATTTATCTTATCAGTTATGGTATTTTCCTATATTGAAAAAAAATATTGTGGTGAATTGTGTAACACAGCAAGTACTGATTTTACAGTGCCCTTGACTTGCGTGTATTTTTATACAGTTTTATATTTTTTAATCAAAATCCACATGATTATATAGTAATGCTGCTTCACTTATCACTGTGCCCTACTAATCCTCATTTTCACCCCCACTGCCTGCACAGTTGTGTCCCTTAGATTCTGCACCCCTTACCAACATCATCATCCAGGCCACCACTATCTAAAACCCTTTCTGTGATGGTGGAGACGTTTTCTATCTGCACTGTCCAGTGCAGTAGACAATAGCCCCATGTGTCTATTAAACACTTGAAATGTGGCTGGTGTAATTGGGAAACTGAATTTTTAATTTAATTTAAAATTAAATACACACATAACTAATGTTTACCATATTTATTTAGTGTGGTCCAAATGCTTATGACTTAATTACTGTGATAGCCTGTTGACTGCTCTTCTCTTTGGTAGGACATTTGTCTTCAGTCTTTCTTACAACGACACCAGATTAATACTCTTTAAATTCTGCTTTCATTAGGAAATTGCCTACTTAGAAACTTAAGTTGGTTTCATGCTGTCTATCTGTTAAAGTAATCTGTGTAATAAAGGACACCCTGAATCTGGCTGCTCCTCAGAATCACTTGGGGACATAGCTTAGAGTATATGATTCTTTAGGTCCGCGATTAAGCTGATTGGGATATAACCAATTTGAGGAATTGGTTATCTACCTTTTCTACTTTTATGTGTATGTACTGTTTTCATCTAGATAAAGCCATAAACATGTCTTACCTGGAATCGTGCAATAGTATTGTAACATTTATTCCTCTCTTTTTTTTTTTTTGCCATTCCTCCCCTCCCTCCCAACCCGTCTCTTCTCCAAATAACAGTTGAAGTGATCTTCCTAAAATTCACAATAGATTATTTTGACAGTTCAGACCTTCCAAAGCCTCTCCATCTACAGAATAAAATGAAATTTTTTCATGTTCATTGTCTACAAGCCTACATGGTATGCTTCCTACCTACCATTTAAACCTCATTATTATTATTATTATTTTAAAAACACTTTTCTTGCTTACTATTTGGATGTTCCTTCTTTGAATGGATCAAATATCTTCTCATCCTAAAGCCTTTGACTTGCTGCTTTCTCTGTTTGTACCTTTCTTCCTCGGATCTTCAAAAGGGCAACCCCTTCTCATCCTTCACCTCTCAACTCACATATCACCCCAGAATGATATTCCTTGTCTGCCTTATCTACTCTTTTTGTCCCATCTTGGTCATTTTTTATACACATCTTTTTATGTTCACAGGCATATATTATTATCAAATATTATGTTTGATTAGTTTGTATATCTCTTCTTCATCTTCTCTTACTAGGAAATAGGTCCCCTAAGAGCAAGGATTTTCTCTTGTTGTAATGCTGTTTTTAAAAAAATCGTAATTACCTTTTTGGTTCACATTGTCCTTAACCTCCTCAAACACAGGGGCTTTTAAAATGCTGTTTTGAGACCAGCAACATCAGCCTTATCTGGAAACGTGTTTAAAATACAATTCTGTGGTTCCACCCCAGATTCACTGAATCAGAAACTCTGTGGGTGCAACCCTGTAATCTGTACTTTAGAAAGAGTTCCTGGTGATGATGAAGTTTGTGAATAACTACTCTAACAAACATTCAGTATACCATAAAATTTAGCAATTAATTTTTATATCATTATCTATTTCTTAAGGAATACGTTTATTTTCCTTTTTAGAGTAAAGTTATTTGAGATATACTCTGTGAAATATTTCCTTTATTTCTTTGAGTCTAGGACATGTCAGATCCTATGGTATGCAACCAAAACATCGTCAGAAGCACATTTCCTTTGTTAAATTTATCTTGTTTCCCCTCCCCCACATAACAACAATTCTTTTCTGGTCCACTTTTTACATGTGCTTGTTATAGTATTAGAGAGCGCACGGATTGCATGGAGCACTGGGTGTGGTACAAAAACAATGAATACTGTTATGCTGAAAATAAATTTAAAAAATGATTAAAAAAATAAAAATTCCCAAGAATATTTTTAACTTACATTTTTATTATTTGTTTCTATAGACATTACACTGTGGTCTAAAAATGTAAAATGTATAACATCTGCTGATTTACATTCATTGAGTGTCAGAGCTCAATAAATAATTGGAATGATTGTATATGATTTTAGTCATCTTTGGGGCATCTTGATGGAGTTAGCTAATGTGTGGGACAAGAGAAAGGTAATTATCCTAATTTCTCTATTGTGTTCCTAGTTGGCCACACATAGGGAGGAGAAACTGGAGAAATTATTTAGGTAAATGGCTTTGATCCTTAAAAAAAATGATAGAAGGAAAAATCTGGAAGAGAGACAATATAAAGTACAGTATATTATTATGGCTCTTATACATAACTGCTTTCCCTCTTTTAATACTTAATTGGTTTTGGATCAGTTAGGATCTTACACTGCCATATGACAGAATATCTAATTCAAACCAGCTTAAACCAAAGGAAGAATTTATTGGCTCTTTTATATGCAAAGCGCAATGATATCCAGCTTTAGGCACTACTTGATACAATGACTCCAGTGGGGTTAGCTATCAAACTTTCTACATCTCTTGGTTCCCATTTCTCAGTGTTAAATTAATTTCTAGACTTCACATAGTGGCAAGATGAGTGCTCTTTGCTTCTGGTCTAATTTTCCCTTAATTTAAGATCAGCAAGGAAGAAATGTTTGCTCTTTCCAAAGTTAAAACAAAAATCCTTCTTAGTATAATTGGTTTGAATTCTGCCATGAGTCTACTTCTGAGGTACTCACTATTGGTAAGGGTATACTATGTATTTAATTGCCTAAGGATAAAAAAATATACCGGTACCTGGTCTAGAGATTAGAATTTGTTTCACCAAACCAAATTGTTTAATTATGGGGAAAGAGTGATATTCAAGAGGAATTTTGTAGAATTAGTATCAAACGAATAGACCATAGATTTTGGTAAACTAAAATAAATATGTGAATACATAAAATAAGCAAACAAATATATCCTTCAAAGTTTGGATATACAATTCCAAATTCAAAATTGTTTTCCCTTAGAACTTTGATATTACTCCTTTGCCTTTATTTGCAGGACTGGCAATGAGAAGTCTGATGTTACCTTGATTTTTATTGCTTCAATTTTAAGAATTAATTCAATGTTATATCCAGAGCATTTTTGAGTAGTTTTCTTTATCCAAGGTCCTACTCTACAGTGGATAGAGCCTTTTAGATTGACTGAAGATGTATGTCTTTTTTCAGATCAGGGAATTATTCTATATCACTTAATTGACTATTTTCTTTCTTCTATTCTCTGTTTCTTCCTTACCCCTTTTTCTATAATTTATTTCCAGTAATTCAATATAATTAACTTCTGATTTTATGCTTCATTTCTCTGAACTTTTCTACCATAATTTCCATATTCTCTATTTGTGAAATATTTTGGAAGTATAGCACAATGAAATCCTCCCACTTAATATATCTATTCTTCTGTTGTGGCTTTTCTGTCATTCTACAGATGCCATCTATGGAAGGGTTTATTTTATTTTTATTTTGCCATTCACATTTTTCATTTATAGGGTATAAAATTGCTTACTTTTTAAAAGTAGCATTAGTATTCTATAATTAGTATTCTTTGGATTTTACAATTAGAAAGAGATAACTGCTCCTACCCAAGCTAGTAAAGCAAGCCAGATAATCTATAGAATCATAGTTTTTGTTTGGTCTTATTTTAACCATAATGGAGTGAAAATACAAAGAAAAATAAATAAATGAAATCCACAAAGCGGTGAATACTTGGCAGAGTAGAGAAGCATGGCTTCTTTCATCCCTACTGAAGCTGTGGGAGAGAATACTATGATAGATGCGTATAAGGAGAAACTGGCTAAAATTTTAATTAACTTATTATTAGTCATGTGTTGGCTTGAATAATGGATAATAATCATCCACAGCCTTAGATGAATCTGTACTGTTCTACTAACTCTTTTTTCTATGAACCTTCATTAAGTGCATAGATCATACACTGAAGACTGGAGGCGGGGTATATTTGAGGCTTATGGATGCTTTACCAAATGCAAAGTAGTAGCCCCTTGAAGGGTGGGTGTAAAGCAATGGAGTTGAGACCAATCTCTCCAAAGTAGTTCACCTCTTCACCAAATGCTAAAAACTGGGAGGAGGGCAGTCGAGTGGAAAGGGACCTCACAAGGTGTAAAAAGAGACCTCTCCTGGTTTGGAAAGTTTATAACTAAGCAATAAAGCACAAACAGTACACCAATCATCTTATCAATAATGGCTGACAGAAGGAGAGGCATGTTTTATACTGGGAGTATATCTTATTTCTTTAATTTCTACTGTGCTTTATTTTTAATCATAAAATGGCTTGTATAAATCAAAAGTTACAAGATGCACAAGGAAGCAGACACAAGTGACCCATGAAAGAGAAGAAGCAATCAAATAGCAGTGTGCCCAGAGATAGACCAGCTATTATAATGATCAAGCAGAAAACTTAAGCTATGAGTATAGATATTGGGGTCTAATGAAAAATTTGGACATCATGTGAGAAGAGATGGGCAATTTCACTAGGGAATAAAGGTATATAAATGAAATATACATACACATTTATCAGAAATGAAGCAGACACTGACAGGATTAACAGCAGCGAATTTAAAGATAGGTCACCAGAAAATTTCCAAATAAACATTAAAAACTTTGGGGTGCTTTGGTGGCTCAGTGGGTTAAAGCCTCTGCCTTCGGCTCAGGTTGTGATCCCAGGGTGCTGGGATAGAGCCCCACATCAGGCTATCTGCTCGGCAGGGAGCCTGCTTCCTCCTCTCTCTCTGCCTGCCTCTCTGTCTACTTGTGATTTCTGTCTGTCAAATGAATAAATAAAATCTTAAAAAAAATTAAAAACTTCAAAACAAAACAAAACAAAAGAACAGCGCATCTAGCACCTGTATTTGGAGTCCCATAAATAAGTGTTTATAGTTTCAGAAGGGGAGATTAATAGTGGGGCAGAAGAAATATTTTAAGATATAATGGCTGAGAATTTTCCATAATTAATAAAAGATCAACTTGCAGATCTGAGTTTAACAAATCCCAAGCATAATAAAAACAGAAAAACGTATGTAGTCTCACTATAGTCAAACTGTTGAAAACCAAACATTAAAGGGAAATTTAAAGAGCAATTAGAGAAGAAAAAAACATATATACAGTGGAAAAATGATACCAATGACAGCTGGTTTCTTATCACAAACAATGGAGACCAAAATAAAATGAAATAATATTTTTATTTATTTTATTTATTTATTTATTTATTAACGATTTTATTTATTTATTTGACAGAGAGATCACAAGCAGGCAGAGAGGCAGGCAGAGAAAGGAGGAAGCAGGCTCCCTGCTGAGCAGAGAGCCCCATGCAGGTCTTGATCCCAGGACTCTGAGATCATGACCTGAGCCGAAGGCAGCGGCTTAACCCACTGAGCCACCCAGGCGCCCCTGAAATAATATTTTTAAATAAAGTGTTAAAAAATAACTGTCAGCACAAAATTCTACACTCAGCAAAAATATCTTTCAAAAGTGAAGATGGGATATAGATTTTTCAGACAGACAAAAGCTGAAAGAATTCTTTCCACAGATATTTTCTACAAGAAATAGTAAAGAAAGTTGTTCTAGTTCTAAGGAAATGATGTGAGAATGGAAGTTCATATATGTGGGAAGGAATGAAAAACATAGAAATGGTTAATATGTAGCTTAATGAAAAATATTTTTGTTATTTTTCATTTTTGCCTATTGTAATAAACTTTATTATTTACTGATTAAAGCAAATAATAACAAATTTTAGAATATATAGCACATGTAAAAGTAAAATCTATGACAAGAACTCAGTGAGAAGGAAAAAATCTTATAATACTGTAATGTTTTTATAATTCTTTGTATTATTTGAAGGTAGAATGTAAAAAGATAAAGTATCTATTAAAATCATTAAAGCAATATTGAAAAAGTAACACAAAGAAGTGTAGCATAAAATTCAATAAAGGAGATAAAAATGCTGATTCACCAAAAAAAGGGAAGGAAAGAAACACAATGGTGGAAATATCAGATGATACAAATATAAAATAAATATGATAAAAGCCACAAAGCTATCAATAATTATGTTAAGTATGTAAGAATTAAATACCATGTAAATAAGACAAATACTGTCAGACTTTTTAAGGCAAGATCTACCCTATGATGCGTACAAAAAGACACTTTACATAGAAAGATACATTCACAGTGAAAGTAAAAGTATTTGAAAAGTACACCAAAAATAAGAAAGCTCAGACAAAAGACATGATAAGTGTTTTATCAGAAATAAAGATAAAAATTTTATGGTAGAGTCAATTTATCAAGAAGACATAATAATCCTAAATGTGTGTATACCTAATAGCAGAACTTTAACATTGTGATACTGTGACTTATAATAAGAAATATGTGGTGGTCTTTGCCATTTCTGCCATAGATCTCCTAAAACACTTCTAATTTCCTAAGTGATAAAAGCAATAGGAGCACCTTGTATTAAAATATTTGGTCTTTTGTCCTGAAATAGCTTCAACACCATAAAGGTAAAAGAAATGTCTTGTTATTCACATAAATTGCTTCAATCACACTTGAGTTTATGTTAATGGGGTGACTTTTGGAAAGCCCCTACGGGTGGGGGCTCATTGCTATAGGAACCAACCATGATTAGAGGGTTGGAACTTTCAGTCCCACCCTTCAATCTGTGGGAAAGGGAGAGGGGTTGGAGTTTAAATCAATCACCAATGGCTAATGATTTAATCAATTGTGTCTATTTATTAAAGCCTTCATTAAAAACAACAACAACAACAACCGTGTTTGGAGTTGGTTGAACACATGGAGGTGCTGAGAGTGGTGCATCTGGAGAGGGCCTGCAATCTTTTGTGCTGTTTCCCATATACCTTGTCCGATACATTTCTTCTACCTGGCTGCCCCTAAGTTATATTCTTTTATAGTAAATGGGTAACCTACTAAGTAGAATGTTTTCCTGACTTCTCTGAGCCACTCTAACAAATTAATACAATAAAGGCTATGGGAGCCTCTGATTTATAGCTTGTCATTCAGAAACATGGGTAAAAAGTTGGATTTGTGATTGGCATATGAAATCAAAAAGGAGCAGTCTTGTGGAACTGACCCTTAACCTGTGGCATCTGACCCTATGTCCAGGTAAATAGTGTCAGCATTGGATTAAATTGTAGGATACCTAGCCATTGTGTAAGAATTAACTGGTATGGGATCAGAGGTATCAGAATTGAAGTATTTTGTGAGTAGAGTGTTAGTGTAAAGGAGAAACAGGAACAATATTTCCCTTCCTACATTCAGGTCACAAAACTTGATAAAATTGAAAAGACAAATAGAACAAATCCACAAATATAATTAGAGATTTTAACACCTCTTTATCAGTAATTGCTAGAATGGGTAGTAAAATTTTTTTAAAAATGAGTTTATATATTATAAACCATTTCAACCAACTTGATTAATATTTATAGAGCATAATAGCCAAAAATTTCAGATTACCCATTCTTTACAATTACAAATGTAACATTCACTGAGATAGAACATATGCTGAGTAACATGGGCGCCTGGATGGCTCAGTGGGTTAAAGCCTCTGCCTTCTGCTCAGATCATGATCTCAGGGTCCTAGGATCGAGCCCCGCATTGGGCTCCCTGCTCTGTGGAGAGCCTGCTTCCCCCTTCTCTCTTTCTGCCTGCCTCTCTACCTACTTGTGATCACCGTCTGTCAAATAAATAAATAAAATCTTAAAAAAAAAAAACCACACATGCTGAGTAACAAAACAAGTTTTAATACATATCGAAGGATTAAAATCATATGAGGTTATTCTTTACCAGGAGGAATTTAAGTTAGACATAAGTAATGGTGAATTAACTGCAAATGCCAAATATTTTCAATTTAGAAAATGTACATTTGTTTTTTTATTTTCTTTTTTTTTAAGTAATTCCATTACTTAGAGGAATATTTATAGATTCAAATATATCTATTCTAAAAGAAGAAAGGTATAAAGTTAACACTAAAATTCAACCTTACAACACTAGAAAAAAAGAAATTAAACCCACAGTAAATAGAAGAAAGTATCAAATAAGACCAGAAATTAATGAAATAGAAATGGACAAACAAATCTGACTCTCCATAGTCATTAATAGAATTGACAAAGCTATGGCAAGATTGATTAAAAAGAAAGGAGAACAAACAAAAAAATACCTATTTGAGAAATAAAAAAAGGAGAAAGGAGACATCACTATAGTTTCTACAATTTATTACAGCTGAATCAAGAAGAAATAGAGACAATATGAATAGTTGAAAATCTATTAGAGAACTTGAATTAGTAATTCAAAAACTTACCACAAAGAAAACCCCAGGACCAAAGCCCTCATTGGTTAATTTTTTCAAATGTTTAATGAATATATAACCCCAAACATAAATTCTCAGAAAATAGAGTAAATGAGCATTTTCTTCTTTTCTTCATGAGGTTAGCATTACCCTGATACCAGAACCTGATGAAACTATAACAAGAGAAAATTTAAGTCCTATATTCCTCATGATTACAAATATAAAAATGCTTAACAAAATATTAGCAAATTGAATCCAGCAATACATTATGTTAAACTATTACTTCAAAAATGCAAGTTTGATTTAACATTTTTTAAATGTTCATTTTAATTAGATTTTATTTTAATTTAGTTTTAAATACATTTAATTCACAACAGTGATGTTATTATCTCAAAAGATGCAAAAAAAAAAATTGACCAAATTCAGCACTCCTTCGTAACAGTGTCAGCAATGAGGAATATAAGGAAACCTCTTAAATCTGATAAAGAACAACTATTTAAAAAAATCTTGCAGGTAATTACATTCTTAATAAAAGAATAGTAAACTTTGTTCCCTGAGATTGAGATCAAAGCAAAAATGTATGTTTTCACTATTTCCGTTTAACATTTCCTTATAAGTCCTAGCCACTGTAATAAGTTAAGAAAAAGAAATAAAAGACAAGAGTCAGAAAAGAAGTAAAAGTGGTGTTAATTGCAGAAGGTATGGTTGTTTACATAGCAGATCCAAAGGAACCAACCAAAAGCTGTTCTAATAACTAAATTTAGCATGGTATGGTGTTGAAGTTCAACATAAACTATTTTATTTCTGTATACTAGCAATGAACAAATAAAAAATTAATATTTGTAATAGTGTTGGAAAATATTGACTACATAGTAATAAGGTTAGTAAAAGGTACAGGACCTCTACACTGAAAATTATAAAATATTAACAGGAGAAAGGAAAGAAAACCTAAATAAACAGAGAGCAAGACCATGTTTATGGCTTCAAAAATTCAATATTGTTAAGATATCAATTTTCTTTAAATTGATCTTTAGTTTCAAAGCAAGCTTGGAGCATCTGGGTGGCTCAGATGGTTAAACATCTGCCTTCAGCTCAGGTCATGATCCTAGGATCATGACCCAGGTCCTGGGATCAAGCCCCATGTTGGGTTCCTGGCTTAGTAGGGAGACTGCTTCTCCCTCTCCTTCAGCCCCTGCTTGTGCTCTCTCTGTCTCTGTCTCTGTATCTCTCTCAAATGGATTAAAAAAAAAATCTAAAAAACTAAATAAAAATTAAAAAAAATAGATTCAAAGCAAACTCATTCAAAAACCCCAATAAATATCTTCCCCTTGGAAACTAACAATCTATTTCTAAATTCATATGAACATACAAAGAATCTAGACTACACCAAGCAATCTTGGAAAAGAGGAATAAATTGGCAAACTTTAGATTATCTCTCTTTAAGACTTAGCGACACTTATAAAGCCCCAATCATAAAGACAGTGTGATATTGGCTACTTTTATAGAAGTAGATAGAGTCAAGAAACAAGTCCATATATGCACAATTGACTATTGAACAAGGTACCAGGTGAAATATATACCTATACCCACCAGAAATGCTAAAATAAAAATGATTGACAATACCAAATGTTGGCTAGGATGTGGGGCAAACAGATATCTAACACATTGAAGGTTGGAGTGTAAAATGGCACAGACATTTTTGAGAACTGTTTGGCATTTTTTAAAATAGGGCTAAACTTCTATTTACCCTGTGGCCTTGAAATTCCATTCTTAGCCAAAAATACTTCTACAGGAATGTTCATAGCAGCTCTAGTCACAGTAGCCTCAAATTGGAAACAAGTCAAATGTCCTATTGCAGGAGAATGGATCAGTAATATGTTATAATTATACAACAGAATACAATTTTTTGACTAAAAAAGTACACAACAATGGAGAATGTCAAAAGCATTTTGTTGAAAGATTGTATACTTTATGATTTCATTTATATTACATCAAGAACAGATGAAATTATTCTATGGTAATTTAAATCAGAAAGTTTTCTCTCTTGGGGGATTGACTGAAAGAAGCAAGAGAACTTCTGAAATGATATAAATGTTTCAAACTTGTTTTGGGTGTTAGTTACACAAGTATACACAATTATAAAAATTCACGAAGCTGAATTCTTAAGATCTAGGTATCAATGTAAATTATACTTCAATTTTAAAAAGTTTGTGGGTGGTCTCTTGCTTGCTCTATTAAATTTATTTCTTCAGGTGTTAATTCTTTTAATTCTTAATTTGTTGCTTTTATTTCATGATGTTGATTTTCTTGAAATCTTTTGTGATTTGTGGTTGGATGTTACCTTCGTATTAGAGAGTCTTTATTTACCTATGTGTCTGTGTGGTTCTGTTTCCTATTGCCTGCCTAATTGTAGAGCAATGGTAGGACATGGTGGTGGTGGTATATACTAGTAGCTCATTTCTCAATGGTAGATTCTTTTCTCCCCATGACAGTGGGGTTCCCCACTGCCTCTTTGTTCCATGTGTACACAGTCAATGCTGCAGTCTTCCAAAGATCTCTGTTGTTGCTCTGTGTGTGTGTGTGTGTGTGTGTGTGTGTGTGTTTATTGAAGGCAGAGAGATTGGTTAATCTGCTAAACTACTTCAAATGTGTTTACACACCAAATAACACTGATGGTTGTTCGGCTCTCTGAGTATGAAACAACCTTGAAACTTCTTCTACCTTCTGTGGCAATTTTCTTCATGCATATTTATTTTAACTGTTTTCCATGTGGTGCAGATTTCCCAAAATTTCTGGCCCAAATTAACTCCCTTATGCTTTTCCAGTGCTGTAATGAACTTACAATTAAGGAAAATGGGTGTGTTTTCTGTCATTTGTGGAGACTTAGAGACAAACACATTTGCTCTATTTGCCATCTTAATCCAATTCCTGAAGTCACTTTTAATTAGCAGCTTTGTTGATACTTTACATATTGATGTACCTTAGTGACTCTCATTATTACATTTATGTGACCCTGTATAATGGTCTATTGACCTGCACTCTTGCTATTTGTAAGATAGATATTTGACAAGTACCAAATAGTAGAAAATAGATTGATCTCTAGGGTACAGGCAGTTTTGAAAAGGAGAAAATTACTTCAACATGTTTGTGTTTGCAAGAAATGGGATTGATGTTTCAGAATCTCTACCTGGAGATTCAACTCAATAGACAACTCTAAAATGAGAATAAAGGAGAGACCTTCTCAAAATCACCCAAAAATCTTCCCAAGTGACATGGCCCCTGACTATTTATCATTTTACTGTTGACTTAACACTTGAGAAGGTTGTGTCTATAAATGAAGAATGAATTTATATACTGAAGTCAAGTGCTATTTGCTGAGGATACTGTGACTTTGATTTGACTTTCTGGCTGATAAAAGCAGATGGGGAAGGTTTTCTCTTATTGTTTGCTTTCCCATTAAAAACAAATACTGCCAAAAACAAGGATTGAAGTACACAGTTCCTTCTCTCAGCTGTTATTTAGAGGTGGTCCAAAACTCTTCTCAGAACATTAGATAGTACAAATTCATAAGAAGCCAATAGTGAAAACAGCATTTGCTAGTTCTTTATCTGCCCACTGTACACAGATTGTTTGTAGCATCAAGAGCTGATATGATACTGACTGTTTTTGTTTTCCATTTTAATTTCTATTGACAACTTTCCATGTTATAGAAAAGGAAACTGAATGAAGCATAATTAGGCAATTTAGATTAATTTTTAAAAGACTATAGAAAAGATTTGATGAAAATTTACGGCCTTTACAATGTTATTTAAAGGAAGTTTTTGGTGATTATTGGCATTAAATCATTTTTATCTAATAAAAATTTGGTACTGTATTTATGGTTTCTAAAAAGTAGTTTAACAGACTCTTCTGACTTATTTAAAATATATATTAATTATAAAAAAGTTAGAATCCCATAATTGTACAACTTGGTGGTCAATATCTGAAGCATTGTAGTTTTCCTGCCTAGATATATTGTTCTTTTTTAAGATCATATGCTTTTATCAACAGATTTTATTTAATGTTGTGTCTTTAAAAATATACTTTAGTAAGAGCACCTGGGTGGTTCAGTCAGGCATTCAACTCTTGATCTCAGCTCAGGTCTTGATTTCATGGTTGTGAGTTCAAGTCCCATATTGTACTCCACACTAAGTGTGGAGCCTACTTTAAAAAATAAAACAAAACAAACCCTTTAATACACCTTTAATGTATATTAATATGAACAGACACTCCTCCCTTCTACAGGACAGCTTTGTTTTTCTCTTTTCTTTTATAAATTACAGTGCAGCCAACATCTTTGCAAATAAATATATGGGTATATATTCTGATTATTTCCTAGGTGGTTATTCAGAGAAACAGAATCAACCGTTCAAAAAGGGGTTGTATAAATGATCTAGTTGTGGCTTCCATCTCCTAAATTATTTCCAGGATTTTGGTAGTGCAAGGAGCTGGCTGTTTCTTTTTTCCCTCATCAATCCTAATGCCACTTCCTTAAAAGTTGAAGAAGATGACCCATTTTTCCTTCATGGTTATAGGAATAGTTGTGCTCTCTTACTGGAACCTATCAACAAGTTCCAAGACCCATTTGTATGATTCAAAGGTCTTTTTAGGGCTTCTGAAAACTATAATCAAGTTATTTCTGGAAATGTTGCTTCAATTTATATTCCCACCAGTGTTATTATAACCATTATTGGATATTATGATTTCTTTAGAAATTTTGATAAATTAACATTTTAAAAGTGACATTTGTGTATTCTCATTTTAGTTTACCTTTATTTGTTTGTTAAAAATTTACGAGTCATTTATATTTTTACTTTTGTGAAATATATATTTATGCCATTCATCCATTTATGCTATCAATGGTTTATCTTTTATCTACAAATAATTTAGATTAATTAAAATCATGCACAACTTGACACAGATCATTGCCCATTCGGTAAAGATGTTCTGATCTGATGTATTTTATAAATTGGTTTTATGTTGTTTTATGAAATACATATATATATCTGTAGTCAAGTATATAAATTATTTTCAATTGCTTTTATCTATAAAAAGCACTTACAATTTTTAAAATTTTTAAAATTATGATTAAAAATGTTTACTATTGAGGTGTAATTGACACACTATGTTATATTAATTTTGGTGTACCACAAGGTGATTAGACAGTTCTATACATTACAGAAGACTTGACAGAAATGCAGTTATCATCTGTCACTCTAAATATTAATACAATATTATTGACTGTATTTTCTATGCTGTACTTTCCATTCCCATGACTTATTTATTGTATAACTGGAAATTTGTACCTCCTGAACCCTTTTATCAATTTCCCCCATTTCCCCTAACCCCCTCACCTCTAGCAACCATAAATTTTCTGTGTTTGTGAGTCTGCTTCTGTTTTTGTTTTTCCATTTTAGATTCCCCGTATAAGTGAATGGTACTCATGTGGTATTCGTATGGTATTTGTCTACTCTTGTGGGACTTATTTCACTTAGCATAATACCCTCAGGTCCATCCATGTTGTCACAAATGACAGAGTTCATTTTGATTTATGACTAATACTCCATTGTGTGTGTGTGTATGTGTGTGTATAGTATGTATCATGTCTTCTTTACCCATTCATCTGTTTTATAGAAGCTTACGTTGCTTCCATATCTTGGCTATTGTAGAAAATACTGCAATAAACATAAAGGTACATATATCTTTTTAAATTAATATTTTCACTGTCTTTGACTAAATGCTAAGTAGTAGAATTAATGGACCATACAGTATTTCTATTGCTATTTTTTTGAGGAATCTCCATACTGTTTTCTACAGTGCTTCATCAATTCCACCAAAAGTTCAGGAGGGTTTCTTTTCCTTCACACCCTCACCAACACATGTTACTTCTTGTGTTCTTGATACTAGCCATTCTGAGTGGTATGGGGTGATATGTCATTGGATTTTTATTTGCATTTCCCTGATAATTAGTGATGTGTTGAACATCTTTTCCTGTGTCTGCTAACCATCTGCATGCCTTTGGTAATATGTCTATTCAGGTTCTCTGCCTATTTAATCAGATTACATGCATTTTTATGGTTTGAGTTATATAATTTCTTTATATAGTTTTATATTAAACTTTTATCAGGTATATCATTTGCAGATATCTTTTCATTCGGTAGGTTGTCTTGTTCTTTTGTTGATGGTTTCCATTGCTGTCAAAAGCTTTTTCTTTTGGTTTAACCCCAATAGTTCATATTTTCTTTTGTTTCCCTTGACTGAGGAGACATACCTAGAAAAGTATTTCTATGCCCAATATCAGAGAAATTACTATATATGTTTTCTTCTAGGAGTTTTGTGGTTTCAGGTTTTACCTTTAGGTCTTCAGTTTATTTTAATGTATAGTGTAAATAAGTGGTTAAGTTGCATACTTTTGCATGTAACTGTCCAATTTTCCCAACACTTGTTGAAGAGACTGTCTTTTTCACATTGTATATTCTTGTCTCCTTTGTCATAGTTTAACTATATAAATGTGGGTTTATTTCCAGACTCTATTCAGTTCTATTGATCTAATTTTTGTGCCAGTACTATACTGTTTTGATTACTACAGCTTTGTAGTATATCTTGAAATCTGGGGTTGTGATATCCCCAGTTTTGTTCTTAAGATGTCTTTAACTATTTCATGTCTTTTGTGGTTCCATACAAATTTTAGGATTATTTGTCCTAGTTCGGTGAAAAATATTGTTGGTATTTTGATAGAGATTGCATTAAATCTGTAGATTTCTTTAGGTAGTATGGACATTTTAAACAGTATTTGTTCTTCCAATCTATGAGCATGGATATTTTCCATTTGTGTCATTTTCAATGTCTTTCATCAGTGCTTCATAGTTCTCAGAATATATATCTTTCACCACCTTGGTTAAATTTATACCTGGTTATCTTATTCTTTTTGGTGAAATTATAAATGGAACTGTTTTCTTAATTTCTCTTTCTGCAACTTCATTGTAAGTATATACAAATGCAATGGATTTTTGGATATTGATTCTGCATTCTGTGACTTTATTGAATTCACTTTAACAGTTCTTACAGCTTTGGATGGAGTCTTTAGGGTTTTCTGTATGTAGTATTATGTCATCTGCAAAGAGTGAACATTTTACTTCTTCCTTACCAATTTGGATGCCTTTTATTTCTTTTTCTGGCCTGACTGTTGTTACTGGTACTTCCAATACTGTATGAAATAAAACTTGTGAGAGTGGACATCCTTGTTTTGTTCCTGATCTTGGAGGAAAGGCTTTCAATTTTCTAGTATTGAGTATGATGTTAGCTGTGGGTCTTTCATATATGGCCTTTATTATGTTGTGGTAAATTTCCTCTAAAGCTAGTTTGTTGAGATTTTTTTATCATGAATAAAAGGTTATACTTTATCAAATGTTTCTTCTGCATCTTTTGAAATGATCATATGACTTTTGTTCTTTCTCTTATTTGTAATGTAACATGATGATTGATTTGTGAATATTGAACCACACTTGCATCCCCGGAATAAATCCACCTGATCATGGTAAACATCTTTTTTTTTAATGTATTGTTGGATTTGGTTTGCTCATATTTTGTTGAGGATTTTTTCATCTTTTTTCATCAGAGACATTGCCTAATAGTTTTCTTTTGTTTGTAGTTGTTTTTGTTTTTTTGTTTTTTGTTTTTTTTAAATCTAATCTTGGTAGCTGGCTAGTACTGGCCTAGTGGAATGAGTTTGGAAGCTTTACTTCCTCTTCTACTTTTTGGAATAGGTTGAAATAAGTGTTAATTCTTCTTTAAATGTTTGTTAGAATTCACCTGTGGGGCCACCATCCTAGACTTTTGTTCTTGGGAGTTTTTTGATGATTGATTCAATTTTGATACTAGTAATGGGTCTGTTCAAATTTTCTATTGCTTCCTAATTCAGTTTTGGAAGATTATATGTTCTAGGAATTTATCCATTTCTTTCTAGGTTGTCCAATTTGTTGGCATATAATTTTTTGTAGTATTCTTTTTTAATACTTTTGTATTCCTGTGGTGTCAGTTGTTACTTCTCCTCCTTCATTTCTGATTTTATTTGAATTTTCTTTTTTTTTTTAATAAGTCTGGTTAAAGGTTTATCGATTTTGTTTCTCTTTTCAAAGAATAAGCTCTTGGTTTCATTGATCTTTTCTATTTTTTAAATCTCTATTTCATTTATTTCCACTCTGATCTTTATTATTACTTTTTCTTGTACTGACTTTGGGATTTGTTCTTTTTCTAGTTGCTTTTGGTATAAATTAGATGGTTTATTTGAGATTTTTCTTGTTTCTTGAGAGAAGTCTATATCACTACAAACTTCCTTCTTAGAATTATTTTTAAGGTCTCCCAAAGATTTTTGACTGTTAAACTTTCATTTTCATTTGTCTCCATGTATTTTTTAATTTATTTTTTGACTTCTCCTTTGAATCGTTTGTTATTTAGTAACATGTTATTTACATGTTCATGGTTTTGTTTCTAGGTTTTTTTTTTTTTTTCTCTAATTGATTTGTAGTCATATACCATTATGGTAGGAAAAGATGCTTGATATTATTTCAATCTTTCTAAATGTATTGAGACTTGATTGTGGTCTAACATGTGATCTATCCTGGAAAATATTCCCTGGGGCACCTGGGTGGCTCAGGAAGTTAAACATTTGCCTTCAGCTCAGGTCATGAGGTCATGATCTCAGGGTCTTGCGATTGAGCCCAGTGTCAGACTCCCTGCTCAGTGGTGACTTTGCTTCTCCCTCTCCCTCTGTGATTTCTCTCACTCTCACTGTCTCTCAAATAAATAAATAAAAGTCTTTAAAAAGAAAGAAAGGAGAAAGAAAAAATGTTCTCTGTGCACTTGAAAAGAATGTACATTCTTCTGTTTGGGGGTGGAACATTTGGCATATATCTGTTAAGTTTATTTGGTCTAAAGTGCTATTCAAAGCTATTGTTTCCTTATTGATTTTTTTCTCAGCATGATCTATCTATTATGTAAGTGAGATGTTACTGTCCCCAACTATTATTCTATTACTCTCACTTTCTCTCTTTATGTCTGTTGATATTTACCTCATGTATTTAGGTGTTTCTATGTTGGGTGCATAAATATTTATGGTTAATTTATCCTCTTATTCAATTAATCTGTTTATCATTATGCAATGCCTTTTGTTGTCTCTTGTTACAAATTTGGCTTATAATCTTTATGTCTGATGTAAGTATTGCTACTATGTTACCCCTTCCACTTCTATTTGAATAGAATATCTTTATCCATTCCTTCATTTTCAGTCATCTGTATGTGTGTCTCTAGGTCTGAAGTGAATCTCTTGCAGACAGTATATAGATGGGTCTTGTTTTTTATCCAGTCAATCAACTTATATCTTTTGATTGGAGCATTTAGTCCATCTACATTTAAAGTAATTATTTACAGATATGGACATACTGCCATTTTTTTTTTTTTGGTTGTTTTTATAGCTCTCTGTTCCTTCCTTGTTCTCTTTCTCTCTTCCCGTGTGATTTATGACTTCCATTAGTGTAATACTGGAATTCCTTTCTCTTTATTTTTTCTGTATCTACTTAGGTTTTTATCTGTGGTTATCATCAGTTTTATATATAACAGCCTAAATATATAGCAGTGTACATTAATTTGATGGTCACCTAAATTGTACAAATTCTGAAAGTACTATATTTTTACTCCCCCCTCCATGTTTTATGTGTATGGTTCATGTTTTAAGCCTTTTTGGTTTGTGTATCTCTAAATTAAGTTTTGTAAAAATAAATGATTTGGGTACTTTGGTGTTTTAACCTCCATATTGGCTGTATAAATGATTAACCTACTGTTTGCTATATGTTTGCTTTTACTACTGAGATTTTTTTCCTTTCATAATTTTGTTCTAGTTATGACATTTTGTTTTTTGCTTAAAGAATTCCCTTTAACCTTTATTGTTAGGCTGGTTTAGTGGTGATAAACTCCTTTAATTTTTGTCTAGGAAACTCTTTATCTCTCCTTCAATTTTGAATGCTAACCTTACTGAGTAGTATAGTCTTTATTGTAGGCTTTTTCTTTTCAGTACTTTGAATATACTATGTCACTTTCTCCTGCCCTGCAAAATTTCTTCTGGAAGATCAGAATTATCTGAAATCTTTATGCTGTTTTCTTGTATGTAACTGTTTGCTCTCTTATGCTTTTCAGATTCTTTTTATTTAATCTTTGATGTTTGAATAATTATGTGTGTTTGTGTGGACTGCCTTAGGTTCATTTTGATTGGTGTTTTCTGTGCTTTCCAGACTTGGATGTCTCTTTCCTTCTCCAAGTCGGGCAGATTTTTAGCTGTTATTTCTTGAAATATTTTTTTCTACCTCTTTTGCTCTCTCTTCTCCTTCTGGAACTTCTATAATGTAAATGTTGGTATGCTTGATATTGTTCTACAGATCCTTTAATCCATCCTCATTTTTAAAATCCTTTTTTCTTTTTGTTCTTCAGCTTAGGTGCTTTGTTATATCCTCTCTTTGAGGTCATTGATCCATTCTTCTGCATCATCTAATCTGCTACTGATTCCCTCTAGTATATTTTCATTTCAGTTTTGTATTTTTCAATTTTGATTAGACTTAAAAAAAATTTTTTTTTCTCTTTGTTGAAGTTTTCACTGAGTTTATTTACTCTTCCTCCAATCCAATAAGCATCTTTATGACCACTACTTGGAATTCTTTATCAGGGAGATTGCTTATCTCCATTTTGTTTAGTTTTTTCTTCTGGTTATGTCTCATGTTTTCATTCGGAGCATATTCCTCTCTCATTCTGATTTGCTTCCTAGGGTTCTATGAATTAGAATAGCTACTTCTCCTGATCTTAAAAGAATGGCCTTGTACAGGACAGTTTCTGTGTAGATTTCTTTTGCCTGGTGATATGGCTGACTGGTGTGTAGCAGGCATGGGCAGGGTATTCTGGGATGCTCTGCACCATGGCCACCCTGGTGGGATGGTTGGAGCTGATGAAGATGTAGGCCTGGTGTGTCCTGGGGTACTTGTGTTGCTTTGGTGAGGTGGCTGAAGCTGTAGTGGGCACTGTCCTGGGCAGCCCTGGTGTGCCTATCATGCTGGAGTACCTTGGTGGGATAGCTGGATCTAGGGTCAGTGGAGGTGGCTGCCTTGAGAACCACCTGTGTCTGGTGTATAGTAGGGACCTGAAGCTCCCTAAAGTGGCTGCCTGGCCCTGGTGCCGATACCCTGTTCCCATTCTCACTATCACATTGGTGGAGAAGCATATGGCTTTCACTAGTCCCTCCAACTCTGGAGAGCATTACCTCAGCTTTCTAGGGTTCTTTTTTCTAGTTCTTCGAAACTATGTGCTTTTCTTTCTTTCTTTCTCTCTCTCTCTCTCTCTCTCTCACTCTCTTTCTTTCTTTCTTTCTTTCTTTCTTTTTTTCTGTGCCCCAGAGTAGCCGGAGCTGGTGTAATCAGGCCAAGCTGGGGTGCCTTGACTTTGCTCAGTTTGTGTTATCAAGACGGAGTGGAAGCTTAAATAGTGGTACTTACCAGCTCCTCCAACTCTAAAGAGTATTTTATAGATACCCCATTGTTTAGCAGACTTTTAAATGCTGGTTCCTTTAAATTTTCATTGCCCTTTCAAACTGAAGCTTTTTTTCTGTACCCCAGGGTGGATGAATCTTCTTTCAGCCCCTCAGTACTATCCCTCTCCACTGCAGACTGCAGCTGGGGGGAGGATTCCAAGGGTTACTGTGTGTCAGTCTCCCTAGCTGTTCTCTTTGTGGTCCCACCTCATTTATTATGCAGAAGCTGTTCAGTCAGCACTCAGTTTTATCCAGGAGGAATGTTCTATATGTAGGTACAGATTCAGGGTCCGTGGAGAAGGTGAATTCAGAGTCTTCTTAGATTGCCATCTTAAACCCTGCCCCTTTCTCCTTTAATTTTTAACCTAGTCTTTTTCATTATAGATACAGCTAATGTTAGTTAAGTGTTGTGTTTTAAGTAGATCTTCCTTCAAAGAATATCCCATTATATATTCTCTGTTATTTATAATTAACTTTCTTCAAATACAATTTCAAAATACTTTACATGCATTTATCATTAAGTAGTGATTAATGATCCACATGCAATTTTTAGAGACTTTGTAAGATTCTTTTCTTCTCCTCTAGCTTCTAGCCTCAGAAATTTTTAATGTCAAAAGATAGGCCATCCCAGATCAGTTTTATCTTAGAACTCCCCAGATGTTTGGTTTGAAGTTAACAGACTAGGTTCATCAAAAGTTTTGATGGATAGGGTCTGATGACTTGGAATTTTGGGTGCTGAGTTGTGTGTTTTTTTTGTTTTTGTTTTTGTTTTTTTCCTAAAGTGGGTAAGATGCTCTCCGTTTTGCATTTCAAGCAAATGCAGCCCAGTTGTGTCCATGGATCTGTCATCAAACACAGCTCAGATTTCAGCTTTAACTTATCTAAATATAGGCTTACTGTGAATGACAAGATCCTGGTAAATGGCATTCTCTGCCATCCTCTTTGATATTGTTTCTAGTAGGATGACTCATGGCTGTGCTTTGCCCTAGAAAAAGTCTCATTACACTAGAGAGTTTTCATTGAGAAAAAACATCATTGACAGATCAGCCGCCACCTTGACAACCCGGGTTGTTATTCTGCTGTCTGGCGATCAAACAGTGTTTACTTTTCTAACACTGACCATCTGAAGGGAATTTTAACTGGATTTTTCTGCAGTCTGATGCTGTCAGGTAAAAAGACAATTGAAAGTTCACAAATACAGAGGTGCCTTGGTTTCTTGGTGGGATCCCATAAAATTCTCAATATTAAAACACTTGGGTATTTTGTTGTATCACGGATTTTTTGAAGAGTACAAAATAGCTATTTTGATTTTGTATTTTATTTGGCTAACAAATGCATATACAAACATAGGTTTAATACGAAACTTTCTTGCCATACTTGCAATATACTTCATGCTATATGGAACTACAAAACCTTGAGGCATGGGTTTCATTAAGGAAAGAGTGTTCTTTGGTTCCATTGATGATTCCTTTTTGAATGAATGACACATGCCATTAAGCCACTGAATTTGAGTACTTGGTTTCTCATTCAAAATATTACCCAGTGGCTATAAATGGCCATGAATTATCCATTCTAGCCTTTGGTGCAGGTGTCTGTTGTAATGTGATCTTTCTTTGTCTTGAGGGACTTTGACATCCTCATTTCCCACTTGGAGCATCATGCAATTTGAGTGTACACTGAGCTGAAAAATGTTTCCAGCAAGGAGGATTCAGTTTCCCCTTTGCATGTTCTCAGGACATTCAGGATGCTTTTCTTTCCTCAGATGTGGAACACAGGAGGCTTCTTGTTGATAGGTTTTATGATTGATAAGGTTACACTGCCTTACTTACTTACTCCCTTTTGTATTTTCATGGGTGGGAAGAGGTTCAGGGAGCAAGTTAAAATGCCATGTAAATATTCCAATAAGAAAACTGTCCTCTCCTATCATCTTTGTTTGTTTGTATCATCTTTGATTGTTACTTCGTCATCAGCTCCTCACTTTTTGTCCCAGAGTTCTTGAAGGATAAACTGCTCTCACTTTTGAAAACCAGAGATGTGGGAGAAATCACATTTGAGATTTTATTATTCCCTTCAATTTTGCAAATTAGTCTGAGTGGGTAGGGAGATCTTTGAAGATTAGTATGTGTTTTATAAGGTTATGCAGTGGTTGGTGGTTACTCAGACCTGTGTCTTACGGTCAGTCTGCTACATATATTTAAATTATTCGCCTTAGATACCTCTAGTCCATCAGGAATCTGGAACAACAGTCCTAGCTTCCTTAAGTCCTGAATGGGTGAACACTCTCTGGAGCCAGTTCTGAGATTGAAAAGGTGGTCCACTTGAGACTTTAACCCTACCAAAGGCTGGGATCCAATTTCCCTGTGTGAGCCCCAGGAACCCACAAGGCTACTAACTTTCAGTCTTCTCTCTATAACCTCATTAGACTTTGGTGGATTCTAGGTACTTTTGCATTTGCCTTCATTGTCTCTCAACCTCTCTTCCTCCGCGCGCACACACACACACACACACAAAATATGTTTTACAACTGTATTGGTATAGGGACAAATATAATCCAGGCTAAATTCATTAGTGTATGTTTATTACTATTATGTTCATTTTTCTTCTAATTTTTAAAATAAAATGAAAAAATTTCAGAAACCCATAAAAGTATTATGGGCTCCAGACACTGTATCTAAAGGATAAGTATGCTCTGCTATCATATATTTGACCAAATATATTTTTCCTTGTTCTATCATTTAAACTACAGCCTTTCCCTATTATCAAGCCCAGACCCTGCTCAAACCCTGCAAAGCATTTTGTGTGGGATTCTGCCAAAACAATCAGCTGCCAACTGGTGATGTATTTTTACTGAGAAAGATCACCCACAACCATGGCTCTGCTATCTAATTCCAAGCACTGTTTCTTGCTAAGAACCCTTAGTGCCTCATTCAGTCCTTAAATATGACCCCCTTGGATACTGACACAGGCCTTGGGTACACTTAGGTTATGTCAGCTCTGTTATTTGTGCCACCAGATTATTTTTCAATAAGGCCAACCCTACAGACAGTCCCTCTTGAGCCTGATTTTCTTCCTTCCCTGTGTCTTTCAGTGGCATTGCAACATGCCTCACTGAAGAGTCTACTATTTATTCTCCGACTGCTGGCAAGATGATGTAAGCCAAAAAAAAAAAAAAAAAAAGGCTATTATGAGTAAATTCTGTATCTTAGAAAATAATTTTGTATTTCTTTGTGGCAATGCAAACATGAGTTAGAGCTCTTGGTTCCACTATGCTATTCCTCCCAATTTCCCATCCACTCGTTTTCCTGAAGAGTTGTTTATTTCACCTGTGACCACTTTTGTTCATGCAATGAATTTAGCAAACACTTGTTGAGGGCCTCCTTTGTGTCAGGAGCTTTGCCACTGCTCCCTTGTTGCCTACAGATTCTAAGAGCAGGTACTCTAAAATTATGGGATTAAAATTAGAGCTCAATTAGTTGTTTTTGTTGTGTTGTTGGGTCTTTTATTATGAAAATAAAACATGCTTTTGGAAAACACACTCAAATAATAGCTAAGTATAAGATTACATGGGACAGTGTTGGATGTCTCTCTAATTCTACCAGTTATATTTCTTAAAGGGCCCTGGTCTTCATTTCTCTTGTGCTTATCTCTTTTGCTTTCAAAACTTTTCATTTCTCCTTCACTCTTAAACATTTTTTGTCCTTCATCTATTATGACAGTATTTTTAAAATCTTAATTTTTTACTTCCTTTTCAAAGGATTTTTCCTATCAATCATGTGACCCTCAATTTTTATCTTGAGATTTTTTCTAATTTACTTGTTGGTTTCTTCTATTTCAGTTCTATTAATGTGTCTTCAAGTTTTAAGGACATGGGGAATTGTGCTTATAAATATGCTATCTCTGCTGTCTTGGAAACAACTTTTTAAAATTCATCTGTATATATCTCCATTTTATAAATCTAAGATCCCTATGATTCTAATAGTGTGTCTTTGTGTTTCAGAATATGTGTTTAATCAACCTTTATCCAAAGATTTCATATATGACATCTTTTTGCCACGTAATTTCAAATTTCCTTTTGGCAGTTGGGAAATCATTCATTCATTCATTCATTCATTCATTTCATAGTTTCAAGTTTTTATTTAAATTCCAGTTGTTAACATACAGTGCAATATTAGTTTCAGGTGTAGAATTTAGTGATCCATCATTTACATACAGCATCCAGTACTCATCACAAGTGTACTCCTTAATACACATCACCTGTTTAACCTATCCTTGCCCACCTTCCCTCCAATAACCCTGTCCTCTAGTTAAGAGTTTGTCTCCTGGTTTACGTCTGTGGTGTGTGTTTTTTTTTTTTTTCCTGCTATGTACATCTGTTTTGTTTCTTCAATCCCATATATGAGTGAAATTATTTGGTCTTTTTCTTTCTGACTTATTTCACTTAGCATAATACTCTCTAACTCCATCCACATCATTGCAAATGACAAGATTTTGTTTTGTTTTTTTAAATGGCTGAGTAATATCCCACTGTATACGTTATACCACATCTTCTTTATTCATTCATCAGTCAGTGGACATTTGGGCTCCTTCCATACTTTGACTATTGAAGATAGTACTGCTATAAAAATTAGAATCAATATATTTTTATCCTTTGGATAAATACCTAGTAGTAGAATCACTGGATTTCAGGGTAGTTCTATTTTTAACTTTTTGAGGAATTTCCATACTGTTTTCCAGAGTGGCTGCACCGGTTCACATTCCATTGTATATACTGTAGGTGCTGATATGTTCTATCTGCCCTTGCAGACATACTCTCCCTTCATCTTTTTTCACACTGCCTTTGCCCCAGGAAGCAAGGACTACTGCAAAGAGCTTTCTTCCTTGTTAGCTTACAATTTGGTTTAGCCAATGGGTGGGGGTGGGTGGGGAGGTGTTCCCGGAAGTTGGAGAGTAGGGAGGATTTGAGGTTAGTGTGTTTATTCCTCAGCATCCTCCCTGCCAGATTGTTATAGGTTGGCCATGCTGCTCTGTTGAAGTGTATAGCTCCTGTCATAAAGCCTACACCATGAAGTTTCCTTCTAAGTTTCTGGTAACTGATTCTTTCCCTTCTCCTTCTGGTCTGAGATTTGTAAGCATGGGTGTGAACACTCAGATATTTCAATCCCCCTTGTTGCTTTTCCTAAGCTCTTCCCACACTATGATAAATAACCACTTTCTTAAATTCTTTTTGATTATGTAGTTTGAGTATGCCATTTTCGTTTCTGCCAGGGCCTTAATTTGTGTTTTTAAAATCTACTGAAGGTATTCAGAGGATATTCTCTAGGTTCTCCTTTCTATTAAAACATAGATTTTATTTGCTGTTTGTTTTAAATTCTCTGTCTATAATTGCTATCATGGTCTGCCTGCTGAAATCTCTGCCATGAACAGCATTCTGGGGACGATGGTGATGTTGGCAGTGAGAGGAAGATTTTTATTCTCTGTTTACTTCAGAACATCTTTTCCTTGGTGGGATCTGAGATGAAAACAGCTCTCCCATTACAAACCTCTAGAACATTTCCTGTGTAACATCACTAAATATCCTTCTGGCAAGACCATCTCAGGATGTAACTATTTAACCACCTCACACCCAGGACAGGCACAGCTGAAAGAGCACCTTGACTTAGGAAAGCCTACTATGACAGGGATGCTGACCATCTGCTCCCCATTCACTGATTGTAATGAAGCAATCATCTCTTTTTTTCCTTATAATGTAGGGGTGAGAGGAGACACTATCGTCTCCTCCCATTTACATGGAAAAATATGTCACATTTTGGATTTGTTAGTTAACAGCAGGGACAACTTTGCACATTAAAGTTTTCTAGCAAAAACTCTCTAATTTGTAAAATATTTAAATGCTTCTTCTGACATATCTCATGATTTTTTAAGTCACTGTTTGTCTTTTACATTTTAAATCAGATTCAATTATGAAAATACCTTTTCTTTTCCATGAATATCAGAAGCCTCTACTAACTACTTGTTTGGAAAGAAATTTGCAAATGATTCTACTTATTTATAGTATACATTGCATTTATATATTTTATGTGTTATATTGATATTATATTTGTGTACTTATATAGTCTATTTTTTTAAAATGCTTCCTTTTTTTTTTTTTTGAAAGATTTTATTTATTTATTTGACAGAGAGAAAGATCACAAGTAGGCAGAGAGGCAGGCAGAGAGAGAAGGGAGAAGCAGGCTCCCCGCTGAGCAGAGAGCCCGATGCGGGGCTCGATCTCAGGACCCTGAGATCATGACCTGAGCCGAAAGCAGAGGCTTTAACCCACTGAGCCACCCAGGCGCCCCTACATATAGTCTATTATTTTTCATTTTAATTTTCTTTTTTATCAAAGTATAATTGATGTATAACATACTAGTTCCAGGTATATAACATAATGATTTGATATTTGTATACACTGTGAAATGATCACAATAATTGTAGTTACCATTTATGCCCATAGAAACTTATAAAAAAATTTTTATGATGAAAACTTTTAAGATTTACTCTTTTTAGCAACTTTCAAATATGCAATAGAATATGATTGACTGAAGTCACCATGCTGTATATTATATCCCCATGTCTTATTTATTTTATAGCTGGAAATTTGCATTTTTGATCCTTTTTACCTATTTTATTCACATCCCCAAACTCTGTCCCCTTTAACAACCACAGATCTGTTCTCTGTAAATATGAATTTTGTTTTGTTTATTCATTTGTATTTTAGATTCCACATATAAATGAAATTATATAGTATTTGTCTTTCTCTTTCTGATTTATTTCACTTAGCACCATACCCTCAAGGTCCACCCATGTCACAAAGGGCAAAATTTCATTCTTTTTTATGTTGAGTAATATTACATCATGTATGGATATACCACATCTTCTTTATCCACTCAACAACACTTAGGTTGTTTCCATATCTTGGCTATTGTGAATCATGTTTCAGTGAAAATTGGGTAGGGCAGGGTCATGTATCTTTCCAAATTAATGTTTTCATTTTCTTTGGATAAATTCTCAGAAGTGAAATTGCTGGATCATATGATGTTTCTATTTTTAACTTTTTGAGGAACCTCCATACTGTCTTCCACAATGGCTATACCATTTACATTCCCACCAAGCACACACAAGTGTTCCCTTATATAGAATATGGCTTATGTATTTTTAAGTTTAGCCTTCTTAGTTATTAATTTGAGTCTTCTTATAAAGTGTGTTAGTAAAGTCATTGATAAATAATCAGATTTCTAGATGGAAGGTTTATGGCTGGTAAAATAATTGTTTTCATGTTCAAGAGACGTCCTTACAGTCCTTAAAGAGATTTCATACATAAATGGGACAACCTTTACTTGATTAGAATACTTCATTAGTCTGAATATATCTCATCTTGAACTTGTCAAATAATTGAAGTATTAATTTTCTTCCTTAGATACTTCAGTCATGGACAAAGTGATGGTCAATAAATTATGTGATTTTGAGGAATGCGAGGAAAGGAATTTTTAACACTTTCTGGTGTGCAAAGCAGTGTTGTTTATCTGACTGCCATGGTCTTTTATTCCTATGACATTTAAAACGGAGTTTTAGGCACTCTGGGGTGTTGATATTTAGTGAAACATATTCCAAATCGGTGTTATTTCTTTAGATCAGTGGATGGTAAACTCTGGTCCATGGGCCAAATCCTGCCTGTTTTTATATGACTTCTGGGCTAAGAATGGTTTTATTTTTTTGTTAAATTAAAATTAATTTTATAAATGTGAAAATGGTATGAAATTCAAATTTCAGTGCCCATAAATCAACCTTTATTAGAATGCAAACCACATTCATCAATCACATGCCCAGAGCTGCTTTCACAATGTAACAGCAACATTGAGTAGCTGAGGCAGAGACAGCAAATTGTGAAAATCTCTGGCCCTTTACAGAAAAGAAAACCACATGACTGTGGTTTAGATAACCAAATGTAGTTTTTCTTTACCTAAAATAATAATCTAACTGAAAGTGTCTTGGTATCTATTGAATCAATGATTTTCAAAATATCATCCCATGTTTAAGTTTTTAACCAATATTTTTATAAAGGATAAGAAGTATGCCAGCATTACTCCAACAGCAAGAGCCATAACTGGGAAGATGATAGAATCAATTGAAATTTTTTAGAGGTCATTCTCTTGCTTGGTTATCAAGTATGACATATGACATTGTACTGTATATTTGATAGTGCTTCTGAATATCTTCAAAACTTTATACAAGAAAGAGTACTAAGCCTCTTTTGCTTCAATCTCATCATATGCCTTATGAAGTAAAGACTACTGCTGTATAAAAACCATTACTACCCATGCCCACTTTGTGTATAAAAGATACATTTATAAGCATAGTATCAATATATTTTCCTCATCTTTGTACTCAAAATGGGCCCCAGCAAGTATGAGAACAGGTGTTTCAATTATGGTCTTATCCAGGACTCTTGATTCTTGATGGACAATTGCACATAATATCTTTATTTGTTTTTTTTTCCCCTTGCAATCTAGTTCCCAGCAGGAAATTTACTGAGCTGCCAACTTAAGATCATCTAATTGACTCAGAAAGAATCTGAATGAGTTTCTAAATATCCAACTGAAATCAATTGTGACTCTCTTTATTTTAGGCCCCAGGCAGATTGAAATTGAGACAATAAATGGAAGCACCTCATTCTGAAAGAATGAGAGTTGGCAGCTTCACAGCAAGCACCACATACATACACTCACGTACACCCATGCATATACACACACATGGACACACTCACACACACTCATTTGCAAGTCTTATATTCAGAAAGACTACATGACTAGATATGTTTGGCATTTTAAAATCTCTAGCTTTCTAAGAGCCATGATTTCAGCAATCTAGAAAACATTTCCTTCAGTAGAAGGATAATATTGAGGAGCGTTGGTGGTAGTGGGAAACTATGACTAAATATAGTTTAATTATATAAAGACTTTTGTGCTCTTAGTTTCTACCAAAGGTCTTGAGACCCTATTTTTTTTTTTTGTAGTGTATTTTACATTTTACCGAGGGAAAAAGGTCTCCCTAAGGTTCATCTATTTGTGTACATTTTCTGTTTAACTGTTTCATTAAATCCCAATTTACGTGAATTAGAAACAAGAATTTCAAACAGCATTGTTATGGGTTTAGTAGCCCATCTGCTGTTCTCTCCTCTTTTCCTAACAGAGAAGGAATGACTGTGAGAATAAACAATGTGTTTAACTTCACCCTTCAATGTTAGAATTTTAAGTCTCTGAATCTTCAGGGCAGAGGGACCTGAATGTTCAGTTTTTACTGTGGTTTGTAATGATGATCACTATTAGAAATTCTGATGAGAGGGGCGCCTGGGTGGCTCAGTGGGCTAAAGCCTCTGCCTTCAGTTCAGGTCATGATCTCAGAGTCCTGGGATCGACCCCCACATCAGGCTCTCTGCTCCGTGGGGAGCCTGCTTCCTCCTCTCTCTCTCTGCCTGCCTCTCTGCCTACTTGTGATCTCTGTCAAATAAATAAATAAAAATTTATAAAAAAAAATTCTGATGAGAGGTGAAACATTATAGCACAAATTCTAGTGAGCATTCTGTAATTACACAAACATATAGCGTGAACTATTGTTTCCAGAAGGAGGTTTAATGGTGGAGCACAGAAGTCTGGTGCTGGGCAGAGAGGAAACTATGTCATTTCAGATTCTTACGAAAGAGGTTCTTTTTCCAGCAGTGGAGTTCAACACGCCCTATCCCTCCAAGAGGAAAAGAGGGTGCTCTTCAGCAAAATACAACAGTCTGATTATACACAAAGAAAAGTCATTTCCAACTCAGCTAAGAAAGCAGAACCCAGCATTTTGCAAACCATGTTGGAGGCAAGAACATCATTAGGGAAAAATTCAAGACAAAGCTTCGAAAAGATTTTTTTCCCCAGGCCCATTTTATGCTCTTAGACCAATAAGTACCAAATAGAGTGTAGAACTGCGGACACCACACTAGACCAGAGCACACTGGTTAATGGTTATTTTTAGGTGTTTTCTCACTAGAAGTTGATACCATACAATTGCATAATTCTCTTAGTTGTATGTGATTATAGTAAACTAAATGTATTCAAATCTAAGGACTCTTCTCTTTAAGAAAATGGAGAGACTTGAGTATTAAAAATTGTTAGTAATCATTAATAAGTATTAAGACAATATTTAATCCTGATATTCAGTCTCATATGAAGAATATGAGAATATATGTAACATTCTTTCCCATCATCTTCAAAATTACTGCATCCAATATTAGATATTGTAGGTGGTTAAGATAAAATCAAACAAAACACATGTGTATTTTAAAGAGGATACTAGGAACCTTTTTTTTTCCCATAAAAGCAGGGCCCTATTAAAGACAACATTGTGAGTCCTATAGTCAGGCAGAGGTCCAAACCTGGTTCTTCATTATCCATCACCCTAAGCAAGGTACTTGGCATCCCTAGATATTTCCTTATCTGTTATAAGGATTGTATGGATTTACTAGGACTGTCATAACAAAGAATCATGAACTGGGTGGTTTAAAACAACAGAAGTTTATTGTATCCATTCTGGAGGCTAAAAGTCCAAAATCAAGGTATCAACAGGTGAGTTCTTTTTGAGGGCTCTGAGGGGTAATCTGTTCCATGCATCCCTCCTAGCTTCCGGTGAGGACTGACAATCATTGGCATTCCTTGTCTGCAGAGTCATTGCTCCAATCTCATCCTCTGTCTTCACGTGGCATTTGCCCTGTATATGTGTCTAAATTTCCCTTCTTTTCATAAGGACACCAGTTATGTTGAACTAAGATCCACCCTAATGACCTAACTTTAACCTGATTGCATTTGTAATTTCTCTATTTCCAAATAAGTTCACATTCACAAGTAGGGGGTTATGACTTCAAACATATATTTTGAGGGACACAAATTTAACTGTAACAGTGGTTAATAATCAAATACTTTCCTCACAGCGGTAAGAAAAGGAATAAATTAATGATGCAAAGGCCACTGAGAACAAGTTTGTGTCCATGAAAAAAATAGTTTATGGGCTCCCGAAGTCCATCATGTTTGGCTTTGTAATATAGACAGACTCGGCTTTATCCACACCACAGCTCCACTCCACTTGTTATCTTGGCAAATTATTATTATCATTATTGTGATTTATGACTTATAATGTTGCCTTAACATTGCTGCTTCTGTTGGGGTATTTCAGCTCTTTGCAAAGCTTGATGCTGTCCGTGCACTTTCTCTCTGTTCTAACTGTTCAAAGTTCTGCTTGGAAGTGGTCTTGAGCTGGTATGAACTGGAAATTTGAGTGGCTGTGTGAACACAAAGACAGATGGCAGAATCCCCACTGGAATGTGTGACCAGCACATGGCTGCTGTTTGTTTTCACTCTCTGGTAGTCAGCAGACACACTGCAACTGTACTGCAGCCGATTGACTTCTATAACTTTTCCGGACGGTGAGACAGTGAATACCAGAGGTTCCCTGGACAGGCTAGTTTCTTAAAAGGGAGCAAAGAATCTTTTCATTTTGGGGAAACAGTATATATAAGGCAAGGTCCCTAGTGACTAAGTAGACTATTTTTTATTTTCAAAAGAGACTTGGAAGCCATACTTCTGCTTCCCGTATAATTCTGGCTTGTTTAACTTTTTCAGTGTTTTCCCGTCATTTTCAGGCTAATTTCTGGGTTTCTTTCCATCCTTTGCAATCTAGTTCACAATCTGCCTCCTGAAACTTTTTCCAGATTCATCCAGATTCATTCCTTGCCTCTCATGTTACCAACTTTCTTGTGTTCCTGAAACATTTACAGTTTCCTTGGAACAAAATTTCTTCACTTGGATGGATAATTTCTACTTTCTTAAAACTTCAGCTCAGGTTACACCTCTCCAGGGAGTCTTCATATCCCACCCTCTCCTCTGCCCCCACATGGCATCTATCTTACTATTTCTCAAATTATGTTAAACTGTTTTCATTTTTCATCTGGGCTATATCTTTTTTATTTTGAATTTTTGGGTCAACAAAATAGAGCTCAATAGCTTTTAGCAAAATTGAGTTTTATAAGAATGCGTTTTTAATCTCTTTTCTCTTTCTCTTTTTATATCACTTAGGAGAAAGATAATCAAATATGTGAGATCCTATTTATTCCTCTTTTTAAAGAGTAAACTTTTATCCTTCAATTTAGGAGGACATAAAAAAAATTCTAGAGAACAAGAGGTAGACTAAATCATATCTGAAAGGCATTAATTCACTCAACAGATACTTACTCAGTATCTTCCATGCAGTCTTTGTCCTGAATCATAGGGAGCTCTCACTATAAAAGGGGCAAAACATGCAGAGATAATTTTAGTATGGTGGATGAGAGCACCAAGAAGTTACCTCCCATACTACTATAATCAAGGTTTCCAAAACATTAAAAGAGGTCTTGCCTTAAAACTAGCTGAATGAATTTGTTTTAGCTTTTTCCATTGTTCATAAGTTCCATAACTATCTCTAATCCTGTTTTCACCCTTACTATTCCACTTAAATGGCTTTGTTAATATCAACAATGACCAATGTGTTGCCAAATTTAGTGATTATTTTTCTTTTTATCTTATTCAACCTGTTGGTGAAATTTCTCATAGTTTCTCATGCCTTTTCAGAAAACCCCTATTTTTTTTTTTGTTTCTAAGATACCCCACTTGGTTTTTCTACCATAACTCTGACAACTCATCTTCAGTCTCTTTCACAGTTTCCCCTAGCTGACCTAGAGGCAGATATTCTGTGATTCTGAGGAAGCCTAAGCTTCAGGACCCCTCCATCACATGGCCACCTTCCAAATTCCTGGACAAAGGGCTCATGTGGTCATAGGTTTTTGCAAAATTTGCTAAGGTAAATGATTTTAACCATGAAGATTGAGGCAATAGTCGTAAAAGTCTCTTTCCAGTCTAACTTCCCCATCACACTTGCCATCATATTCAGTGGTATTGGATTATCTATGAGCACTTTTAGAATCTGGTTAAAGGAAAATTGAGTGGAAGATCTGCTTCCTTTGGATTCAGTGGGTTACATTTCTATAGATCATAATCATGTCTGGTTAGTGAGTTTATTGCCAGATATCCCAGTGGCCAACTCACCAGCTCTTGTGACAGGAGGGTGCAGAGTAAAGGTAGTTCTGTAAAATGAATGTGGTTCTAGCATTGGATGGCTGTGGGTAGTAGAGGTAAATAAGTGCAAGAGGGAAGACCCAATTACTTTTTTATTCTCCCAGTGAAAATTAATATTACAAGGTCTGTGTAATATACAAAAGCAATCAAAAGATGCAAACAAAAAGTGGGAAAAATGAGCATTTAACATTGTACCAGACAGTTAAAATTTGTAAATATTATACAATTTCCCCAGATTTTGTTATGTTGGTAGTATTTATCCTCCTTTTTATATCTGAAATTTATTGTAATTAATTTATCATTTTAATGTACCTAATTTTGTATTAATAAATTTTTCATAATCATCTCTGAAAAGGGCCTCCCAAATTACATAAGTCCAGTAAAACCTAAGTTTACTTCTGAGTTGCCCATGCCTGCCATCTTAACCTACACATTTTTAAATCCTTTCCTCGGGGATATTGTCCATTCCCATAATTTTAAAAATTATTTATATGCATAGTTGTTGATTGATTTGATTGATTTTGATCATGAAAGAGCTGGAACCTGGAATTTTTTAAATTACCTTTTTAATTTTTATTAGATTTTTAAACAATAAGAATAATTCCATCATTTTTAGCAGTCCATCACCTTAACCACTCGGCCACTTCATCACCTAATTCCATCATTGTTAAAAAAATTCTCTCCCCAAGGGAAAGAGGGAACTGTAATTTTTAGTCTGCTTATGTGTTTACATTATTTACTCATGTTGAAATGTGTATATATATATATATATATATATGTCTCTATTCTTATATCTATGTCTATATCCACATACATGTTATCTATATATGTATACATATATGTACCCTAGATATATACACAAATATTTGGATATAAGTGAACACACATACACAAACTCATATAAAATGTAAAAATGGGATCACCTGTAAGATTCTAGTTATTTTAGAAATATATATAATATCATCAATTTATTTCCATGTCAGACCACACAGACATAATTTATTCTTTCATTCCCTGTAATGACTGCAATTTTTAACTGGTAGAACCATTTTATACTATTGGAAGGTGTAATGGAGATCTCTACCTCAGAGCCCTATCAAGGCCAGTGATGACCAGTGACCTTATCCATATGCCATTGTAAGCATATACTTTAATGTGGGATTTAATATATGGCAAGGGAGCAAAATCAAGAAGCTGTGGGTTGATTTATTAACTAGAGTCTTAAAAACAATCAAGGTGGTGGACAAGTTTTTCTTTCTGATTTCTGACTCATTTGGCACTTGACTTTTATTAAAAAGGGTGGCACTGAATGTAGCCTTCAGGACAATATTTGTCTTGTCCCTAAGGCTAGCAGATTAGACTATGAACTCTGGTTCCAATTCAACGTATAACCCTTAGAAAATGATCCAACCTCTTTACTCCTCCTCATATCATCTCCAAATTTTTAAATTACACAGCAGTTAGATTCTAAAGAATATAATTAAATACATTATTTCAGGGCTTATGATGATCTGAGAAATAAACAGTTCTTTTGTTTTTATATGTTTAACTAAATTAGATGAGTGCAACCTGCCAACCCCTTTAGCATTTGAATTTTAAGATGAGGAAGCAATTCTGGGGGAAAGGAAGTTTTCAGAAGCAGGTGTAGAGACATGGAAGTAGGCTGGAACTGACTGAAAGAAGACAGATTTATTGGCAGGTTGGTAAGAGTCTGGAACACTTGGAAGGGGTTACCAATATTCTTGAGATAGAAGAGGGACTCCAATTAGTAGCATAGATATACTTTGAATTCATTCCAAAGGGTTGCTGTTCTGAATCAGAATCATCAACAGCTTTACTTTGTATATATATATGCAGGCGTTATTTATTTCAGTTAATTATGGTATCAATTCCTTTAAGATTTTGGTTCTTATATATACCCTATTTTTGTAGCATTTTTTTTCTCTTGTCTATTACATTCCAGAGAAAAGCAATTATTTTAGGTCCGTACATAGACTTTGGGATGTCAAGTGTTGAATTCAGATCCTCCATAGATATAAGGTTTACCTTCGACTTGGCCTTTGATGCACATTTGCAGGTGAATGGGAAGGATGCATGTATGGGAGGTTTAGGAGAGGCTATTAACTAGGAATGGGACATGGTCGGATTTACCACAGAATAAAGGCACCCTAATAAGAAGCAAAAGTGAGAGGAAGTCAGAGTGTATAAGCAGATGATAATTGATAGTGTGCAGAGTAAAGGAGTGCTACTGAAAAAGTGTGTGCATCACTGAATGTCTGAATGTCTTTTACCTCTTGTACCTGCTTGTGTATCTGTGTCTTCCTGCCTATGTATTATTATGTGTCTATTGTGTTTTTACATATATGAAGAACAAAGGGATTCAACCAAGTGGATTTTGAGGCCTCTTCAAGGTCTGGAGTTTTATCACTCTGTGATTCTGTGTTCATATATGTGTCAGTGTATATCTGGTATAAATTCATTCCGTGTGTTTATTTGTTGCAGTGTATATGCATGGTTGTACTGCAAGTTAGTGGGAAGAAGTCTCTCTCTCATCCTATGACCTCATTGAAGTCGATGAATCTCTGACTTGCTTTCTTGCTTGAAACTGTCACAACTTGGGAATTGTCATGGAGTGAATCAAAGTGGATAACAACTGTGATGGTGGATAACTTTATGTATCAACTCGCCTGGGCCACAGTGTGTCCAGATATTTGGTCAATCATTATTCTGGGTATATCTGAGGGGTTGGGGGATTAGATTAACATTTGTATCAGTAGACCCAGTAAAGCAGATTGTCCTCCCCATGTGGGGGACCTTCATTTAATTAGCTGAAGGTCTAAATAGAACAAAACAAAAAATGAAAAAAATAAAACTGACCACCCCATGACTAAGAGAGAACTCTGTCTGCCTGATTGTTTGAGCTGGGACATCCACATTGGTCTTGACCTGCTTTCAGACTCAAACTGAAACATCAGTTGTTCTTGGATCTTGAAGACTGACAGCTAGAATTGGAACTACATCACTGGCTGTCTTGGGTCTCCAACTTGCTGACTGCACATCTTGGTATTTTTCAGCCTCCTTAATCACATGAGCCAATTCCTTGATTATATATATATATGATTATATATATTGATTGATTGTGTGTGTGTGTATATATATGGATAGATAGATTATATATATTTAGGATATATATAGAGAGATTGATTATCTATATAATATCTATATAGATATCTATATAATTAAAATTATATATAAATATATATATAAATTATATTTATTTATATATATAAATTATATAAAATTATATAAAAATTATATATATATAATTTTTAATTAACATATAGTATATTATTTGCTTCAGAGGTACAGGTCTGTGAATCATCAGTCTTACATAATTCACAGCACACACCATAGCGCATACCCTTCCCAATGTCCATAACCCAGCTACCCTATCCCTTCTTCCCAACCCCGCAGCAAGCAACCCTCAGTTTGTTTCCTGAGATTAAGTGTCTCTTATGATTTGTCTCCCTCCATATATATACATATATATGTGTATATATATATATAGTATTTAATATATATATTTATATATTGCATTTAATATGTATGCAAAATATACTTTATATTTTATATATTATATATTAAATATATAAAATATAAAATGTTATATATTAGTGTATTTATAATATATAAATAATATATATGAATATATACTATATATAATAAATATTATAAATGCATATACTTTATATATAATGCATATTATGCATGCATGTGTGTGTATATGTGTATATATATATATATATATATATATATATATTTATGTTATTGGTTCTATTTCCTTAGAAAACTGACTAATAAAGCATCCAAAAAACCCATCAGGATGTGGTATGTTTCTGGAAACTTGCTTAGCAATGGGGCTTTAGGAGTGACTTTGGGGAAGCCTAGAGGAAGGGAGTTGGGTCTGAGTGATTCACAACTCCTTCCCACCTCTTCCACCTGGCATTAGTTCAAGAAGGGACGCAACTCAAATCAAGATTATAGTAGTTTGGACTTGCCAAAATATGTGCAAGGGAACTTTTAAACATATGTGAGGAAGGGTCCCTAAATTTCTTACACCTAAAAATGGCCCATTAGGGAGTAAAGGGGGATAGTCCCTTCTTTTTCTATTTATCCCTTACCTTCACCTTGAAATATAACTACATATTTAAACCTCTTATGATTTTGACATTCCTAAATAATGCAAATGTTAGAAATGGGAATAAGTTGAGGTATTTTTAAAGAACGTCTTATTGCAAGTATTTCTTTGTCAAGTTCTATTTGTTTGATTTAGTCAATCTCATGAAACAGTATTGGAAAAAAATGAAATGAGATGTTTCAATCCTTCTGTCTTCTCTCTTATTCTGTTTTCTTGTATTTTAACTCCATAGATGAATGCCATACTAAAAGCTACAGCCCATTCTTGAAGGAACATTGATTCTTTACCAGGACTTTGACATGTTTCTGGGCTGTTGTAGCCAGGGATTCGTCGGGATTATCATAAGCCACATAAGAGTTGCAGAAAAGAAATGGGAAAAATTATTATTAGAAAGTGGTTACATTGAATTCAATACTCAATACTTCTGAGCTGGAGATAGAATTCCTTGGTGGCTCCTCCTTTGGCCACATGGCCCAGATCTAGACCAGCACCACTTCTTTTGTTGATTTCTTTCTCACTTAAGAATGATCCCTTGCTCTCAAGACAGGAGACAGAATTTTCAATTGCTTGAACATTTTATGTTTTTATTTGCTAGATTGATTGATTATGAGTAAAGCAATATAAGTTTATTAAGTGAAGATACAGAAAAAGCTTTTAAGAGTGTGGGGGGGTGGTGCCTGGGTGGCTCAGTGGGTTAAAGCCTCTGCCTTCAGCTCAGGTCATGATTCTGGAGTCCTGGGATGGAGCCCCGCATCCAGCTCTCTGCTTGGCAGGGAGCCTGCTTCCTCCTCTCTCTTTCTGCCTGCTTCTCTGCCTACTTGTGATCTCTCTCTCTGTGTCAAATAAATAAATAAATAAATAAATAGATAGATAGATAGATAGATAGAGTGAGAGGGGTCCTGACAGGTTTGGTCCTTTATAGAAAGCTAACCAGGAAACTTAAATCCTTTTAACATCTTCTATTGATAACACCTTCAATGACTTACTTCCTTTTTAGGGTCTGGTTATTCTTTGTTGGTCATAGGTGATTATCATAAAGATACCCACCCCACATGACCCACCCCACACACCTAGGGCAGGGTGGTCCTCCTCCCCACATTTTTAAATTTTTCATGCCTTTTTAAAGATCTTCCTTATGTTTTTATCTTATTTTTCATTTTAAGCCCAGTATAGTTAACATATAGTGTTATTATAATTTCAGGTATACAATATAGTGATTCAACAATTGTATATATATTACTAAGTACTCATCATAATAACTGTTCTCTTAACCCCCCTTCATATTTCAACCATCAACCCACCCATCTCCTCTCTGGTAGCCATCAGTTTTTGCTCTATAGTCAAGAGTCTGTTTTTGGTTTGTTTGTTTCTTTTTTTTTTTCTCCTTTATTCATTTTTTTTTTGTTTGTTTCTTTAATCCACATATGAGTAAAACCAGATGATATTTTTCTTTCTCTGACTTATTTTTCTTAGCATTATATTCTCTAGCTCCAGCTATGTTGTAAATAACAAGATTTCATTCCTTTTTATAGCTGGGTAATATTTCACTGTGTATATTCTTTTTTTTTTTTTAACTTTTAAAACTCAGTAGTTTATTTACTTTGCATAGCTTTTTAAGATACAGAAACAGCAAATCAAAGATTAAATTCTCATATTTTATTCCTGGTGATAGGGAATTTCTTAGACAACTAGTAACTTAAAAATCATGATAATCTGCTGGGGATGTCATAAGCCCTTTACATTCCCAAGGTAAAAGAAAAGCAATGTCCAGCATTTAGCCCCAAGCAACACCAAACTTGAATGTTAACTTTTGATAACATAATGACTAAATTCATATCACTGCAGGAAGGGAAATAGAAGAGCATACATTCTCTACCTTCCTCTCTCACTTTGTATATTCTTTATCCATTCTTCTATCTCTGGACACTTGGGCGGCTTCCATAATTTGGCTGTTGTAAATAGTGCTGCAACAAACATAGGAGTTTGTTTTATCATTTTAAATTAGTGTTTTTGTATTCTTTGGGTAAATACCCAGTAGCGAAATTACTGGATCATATGGTAATTCTATTTTTAATTTTTTGAGGAAATTCCATACTGTTTTCCATAGTGGCTGCACCAGTATGCGTTCTGACCAACAGTGCAGAAGCACTCCATTTTCTCCATGTCCTCATCAACACTTGTTTCTTGTGTTTTTTTATTTTAGCCATCTGACAGGTATGAGGTGATATCTCATTGTGATTTTGATTTGCATTTCCCTGATAGTGAATGATGGTGAGCATATTTTCATATGTCTGTTGGCCATCTGTATGTCTTCTTTGGAAAAATACCTGTTCATATCTTCTTTTCATTTTTAACTGGATCATTTGGGGGTTTTTTGATGTTACGTTGTATAAGTTTTTTAATGCATTTTGGATACTTATCCTTTACCAGATAGAGCATTTCCAAATATCTTCTCACATTCAGTAGTTTGTCTTCTGTGTTTTTTGTTGTTGTTTTTTTCCCATTGCTGTGCAGAAGCTTTTTATTTTGATGTAGTCTCAGTAGTTTATATTTGCTTTTGTTTCCCTTGCCTCAGGAGACCTAGCTAGAAAAAAATGTTGCTATGGCCTATGTCAGAGAAATTACTGCTCTCTTATAGGATTTTTATTGTTTCAAGTCTCACATTCAGGTCTTCAATCCATTTTGAGTTTTGTTTCTGTTTTTGTTTTTTGGTGTGTGTATGGAGTAAGAAAGTGGTCCAGTTTCATTCTTTCACATGTTTCTGTCCAGTTTTCCCCACACTACTTGTTGAAGAGACTGTCTTTTCCCCACTGCATATTCTTGCCTCCTTTGTCAAAGGTTAATTGACTATGTATTGGCTCTCTATTCTGTTGCATTGATCTATATGTCTATTTTTGTGTCAGTACCATACTGTTCTGATTAATACAGCTTTGTAGTGTATCTGGAAATCTGGGATTGTTGTGCCTCCAGTTTTGTTCAACTTTTTCAAGAGTGCTTTGGTTATTTAGGGACTTTTGTGGTTCCATACAAATTTTCAGATTGCTTGTTATGGTTCTGTGCAAAATTCTTTTGGTTTTTTGATAGGTGTTACATTAAATCTGTAGATTGCTTTGGGTAATATAGATATTTTAACAATATTCTTTCAAACCATGATTATGAAAAATCTTTTCATTTGTGTCGTTTTCAATTTCTTCCATCAGTGTTTTATAGTTTTCAGAGTATAGGTCTTTCACTTCCTTAGTTAAGTTTATTCCTAAATATTTTATTATTTTTGGTACACTTATAAATGGCATTATTTTCTTAATTTCTCTTTCTGCTATTTCATTATTAGTGTATAGAAATATATTTTGATTTTTGTATCCTGTGGCCTTACTGAATTCATTTTTTAATTGTAATACTTTTTGGTGGAGTTCTTAGGATCTTCTATATATATATCATGTAATCTGCAAATAATGAAAGTTTTATTTCTTTCTTACTAGTTTGTATGCTTTTTATTTCTTGTCTGATTATTGCAGCTAAGACCTCCAGTACTATATTGAATAAGAGGTGAGAGTGTACATTCTTGTCTTGCTCCTGATTTTAGGGGGAAAATCTCTGTTTTTCAGCACTGAGTATGTTAGCTGTGGGTTTGTCATAAATGGCCTTTATTATGTTGAGGTATTTTCTCTCTAAAACTACTTTGGTGAAAGCTTTTATCAAGAATGGATGTTGTTGCACTATGTTGCACTATGTCGAATACTTTTTCTGCGTCAATCAAATGATCATATGGTTTTTATCTTTCCTCTTATTAGTGTAATATGTCATAATGATTTTGTGAATATTGAACCACCTTGTATCCCAGGAATAAATCCTCTTGATCACGGTAGATGATTTTGTAATGTATTGTTAGATTCCACTGGTGGTTATTGTTGTTGTGTTTTTTTGTTTTGAGAGAGAGAGTACACCTGTGATTGGTAGAGAGGGCTGGGGGTGCAGAGAAGCAGAGGGAGATGAAGATAGAGGATCTTAAGCAAGCTCCACATTTAGCACAGAGCCCAATGCAGGACTCAATCTCATGACCCCTGAGATCATGACCTGAGCCAAACCGAAACCGAAAGTAGGTCGCTTAACTGACTGAGTCACCCAGGTGTCCCTGGATTCATTTTTTAATATTTTGATACATTGGCCTGTTGTTTTCTCTTTTCTTTTCTTTCTTTCTTTCTTTTTCTTTTTCTGTAATGTCTTTATCTGGTTTTGGAATCAGGGTAATGCAGCCTCACAGAATGAATTTAGAAGCTTTACTTCCTCTTTTTATTTTTTGGAATAGTTTGAGAAGAATAGGTATTAACTCTTCTTTAAGTGTTTGGTAGAATTCACCCCTAAAGCCCTCTGGTCCTGGACTTCTATTTGTTGGGAGTTTTTGATTAGTGATTCAACTTCATTGTTGGTAATCAGTCTGTTCCAATTTTCTATTTCTTCCTGATTCAGATTTGGGAGGTTGTATTTCTAGGAACTGATTGATTTCTTTGAGGTTGTCCAATTTGTTGGCATATAGTTTTTCATATTCTCTTAAAATTGTTTGTATTTACATGATGTTGGCTGTTATTTCACCACTTTCATTTCCAAATTTAAGTTCTCTCTTTTCCTTTTAATGAGACTGGCTACTGGTTTATTAGTTTTGTTCATCTTTTCAAAGAACCAACTTCTGGTTTCATTGATTTGTTCTAATTTTTTTAGTTTATCTTTCATTTATTTCTTCTCTGATCTTTAGTGTTTCCTTCCCTCTATTGGCTTTGAGTTTTGTTTATTTTTTTTTTTTCTAATTTCTTTAGGTGCAAGGTTAGGTTGTTTGAGGGTGTGGTTTGTTTGTTTTATTTTGCATCTTAATGTAGGCACATATGGCTATAAACTTCCCTCTTAGAATGCTTTTGCTTCATCCCAAAGATTTTAGGTTCTTTGTGTTTTCATTTATATTTGTCTCCATGTATTTTGTCATTTCCTCCTTGATTTTTGTTGACCCATTCATTGTTTAGCAGCATGTTATTTAACACCTGTGGATTTGTGCTCTTTTCAAATTTTTCTTGTGGTTTATTTCTAGTTTCATTGCAGTGTGGTCAGAAAAAGTGTATAGTATGACTGATCTTTTTGAATTTGTTGAGACTTGTTTTGTGCCCTAATTTTCTGAAGAATGTTCCATGCCCTCTTAAAAAAAATGTATGTTTTTCTGTTGTAGGATTGAACTGAATATATCTGGCATATCCATCTGGTCCAAGGTGTTATTCAAAGCCAACTTTTTCTTATTGTTGATTTCTGTTTGGATATGTCCATTGTAAGTGGGGTGTTAAAATCCGCTACTATTACTGTATTACTATCTGTTATTTCCTTTATGTTTGTTATTAACTGCTTTATGTATTTGGGTACTCCCATGTTGGGTACATAAATATTTACAATTATATCTTCTTGTCAGACTGTTCCATTTATGATTATATATATCCTTCTTTATCTCCTGTTACAGTTTTGTTTTAAAGTCTATTTTGTCCGGTATAAGTATTGATACCCTGGCTTTCTTTTCACTGCTATTTGCATGATAGATGTTTTCCCATCACTTCACTTTCAATCTGCATGTGTCTTTAGGACTGAAATGGTCTCTTATAGGCAACATATAGATCAGTCTTGGTTTTTTATCTATTCCCTCACACTATCTTTTGCTTAGAGTGTTTAGTCCATTTACATTCAAAGTAATTATTGATAGGTATATATTTATTGCCATTTTGTTGTTGTATGGTTATATTTGTAGTCTTCGCTATTCCTTTCTTTTGTTCTCTTCTCTCATGCTTTGTAGGCTTTCTTTTGCAATATACTTGAATTCCTTTCTCTTTATGTTTTGCATATCAGTTACTGGTTTTTATTTGAGGTTACCATTAGGTTTATTTTATTTTATTTATTTATTTTTTTAAAAATTTTTATTTCTTTTCAGCGTAACAGTATTCATTGTTTTTGCACCACACCCAGTGCTCCATGCAATACGTGCCCTCTCTAATACCCACCACCTGGTTCCCCCAACCTCCCACCCCCTGCCTCTTCAAAACCCTCAGATTGTTTTTCAGAGTCCATAGTCTCTCATGGTTCACCTCCCCTTCCAATTTCCCTCAAGCAGAGAGAGTCAATTACCATTAGGTTTCCATACAATCATCTTAAGTTGATGATTGCTTAAGTTTGAACCCATTCTTACTCCTCTACCCTACTTCCCCCACATTTTAGATATATGGTGTCATACTTTACATTGTTTTATTTTGTGAATTCCTTTGCTGATTTATATAGATATGCTTAATTTTACTACCTCTTTGCTTTCTGCCTTTCTCACTCCTCCTTGTGGTCTTTCCCTTCCATTCAGAGTCCCCTTTAATATTTCTTGTAGGGCTGATTTAGTGGTCGTGAATTTTTTTAAGTTTTGTCTGAGAAACACTACTCCTATTTGGAATGATAGCCTTGCTGGATAGAGTATCCCTGATTGCAGTTTTTCCTCTTTCTTTCAGTAGTTTGAATATATTATGCTACTTTTTTTTTTTTTTTTTTCTATTTTAATTACCATGTGTCTTGGTGTGGACCTCATTGTGTTGATTTTTGTGGGGGCTCTGTGCCTCCTGGATCTGGATTTCTGTTTTCTTCTCCAGATTTTGGACATTTTCATCTACTATCTCTTCCACTAAGTTTTACTTGCCTCCTTTTCTCTCTTGTCTCCTTTTGGAATCTCTATAATGTAAATGCTATTAGTTTTGATGGTGTTGCTGTGTTCCTGAAGTATATTTTCATTTATTATTATTATTTTTTCTCTCTCTTGTTCAGCTTGTTTTCCATTACTCTGTCTTCTAGGTTACTGATCCATTCTTCTGCTTCCTCTAGTCTACTGTTTATTCACTCCAGTGTGCATTTTATTTCTGTTTTTGAGTTATTCAACCCTTCCTTGTTTTTTTGTTTTGTTTGGTTTTTTGTTTTCTATCTCTTTGTTGAGGGTCTTACTGAGTTCCTCTGCTCTTTGTGAAGTCCAGTAAGTATCTTCATGACTATTCCTTTAAATTATGCATCAGACATAATACTTATCTTTGTTTCATTTAACTCTCTTGCTGTGATTTTCCTGTTCTTTCACTTGGGGCATATTCCTCTGTCTCCTTACTTTATCTAACTCTGTGTCTGTTTCTATGTATAAGGAAAGTCAGCCAGATCTGCTTTTGAGAGTAATGGCCTTATGAAACAGAGGCGTAGTGCAATGTCCCATGTTCACGAGAGTCAGGCACTTCAGGGGTATTCTACATATGTTACATGTGCCTTATTGTTGTTAAGCCATATTTGCCTTCAATCCAGTCATTTGCAATAGCTTTTTTTGCCTATTGTGAGCAGCATTTCATTCTTGTGGTTTTAGTATTCCAGTATGGGGCCACCTTGGGCTTGATTTGGGTCAGGCCAGACATTTGTCAGAGGTATGTTGCACTGAACTGCAGGATACTCTCCCTGTGGTGTCCCTGGGAGGATTTCATTAATGGGTAGGGCCTGCAGTCAGACCAGATGTCTGTCCCCATTGAACTGCTAGGGCACAAACTGGTGTGTGGTTATATTCTCCTTTCCCCTGGGCAGGAATTACTTTTGAATTGAGTGGTCCCTGTCAGTCTGATTACACACTGTCAGGCTTATGACACCACTTTGGATGGTCTCTGGCCAAGGGCGTATTGGAGGGGGCAATTGCACAGAATTCAGGAGTAGGATTCTTAATGCCGGCAAGGTCCACGATGGTCAGCTGTGGGAGGGGAGCTTCAGCCATCCAGTGAAACCTGCTGATATTGGTCAGGTTGGATGGCATGGATGCACAGAAGTGTGCTGACGGGGGTTGGGGGACAGGAGGGTCCTGCTGTCAGTGAGCTAGATGGAAATTGTTAGTGCTACACTGGTTCTTGAAGACTTCTGTGTATCTAGGCAGGAGGGCAAGAGGTGGGCGAGTGAAATAGCAACTGCCAGCTCTTTTGTTCTTGGAGAGGTCTCTGAAAGTTACTCACACCTTCCAGTTAAGTTTCCTTCCTATGTTACCCACGTGTTTTTCAAACTGCTGCTTCTAAGCTGTATCTCAGTGGGACTCATTGTTGTGCTATCTCTTTAAGGGCAGGGACTCAGTTTCCTATTGCTCTCTCAGTTTTTTCCAGAGCCAAGCCAGCTGATTTTTATTTTATTTTTATTTATTTTTAAATATTTTACTTATTTGACAGAGAGAGAGTAGGCAGAGAGGCAGGCAGAGAGAGAAGAGGAAGCAGGACCCCTGCTGAGCAGAAAGCCCAATGTGGGGCTTGATCGCAGGGCCTTGGGACCAGGACCCAAGCCAAAGGCAAAGGCTTTAACCCACTGAACCACCCAGGTGCCCCGAGCCAGCTGATTTTTAAAGTCCCAGGTATTAAGCCCCACTGATTGTAAAAACATGTGAAGCCAGGTCCCTCTGGCCTTCAGAGCCAAATTTTGATAGGGATTTGTCCTCCCAGTGTGTGTACTCTGGCCATGGCTGGGATACCCAGTGTGAGATACTCTCCTTTTCCTCTCTGTTTTCACAGCATCCCTAATTCCAGAAAACAGTCTCACAGGTCTCTTTGTCTCCTGATCACATCTGTGTCCTTTCCTACCCTCTTCAATACAGACTTTCCTACGCTGAGTTGTGGAGAGTCTGTTCTGCCAGTCTTTTGATCGTTTTCTGGGTTATTTATACTGATGTGGGTATTATCTTATTGTGTCTGTAGGATGAGGTGAGTTAAGTATCCTCCTACTCTGCCATATTTCAAAGAAATCCATGTCTTATTTCAAAAAGGCACTGATAATGCCTCACTGGTCCCTCAGTTCCTTGGAAACCTACCTCTAAGCTTCTAGACTTCTCTATCCCTATATCACTCTGGATTTTATCCACCAGATGTGTGTTTTGGAGAACTGATAGGTCATATGTATATCATACTGATGTAGAGTCTGTAAACTCAAATATCTAACAGGAACACTTTAGATGACATAAATGGGTGTGTATATCCTGGTGGTGATGAAGTAGATGAGCTGTAGAATCCATGGTCTGTCAGAAGGAAACAGGGAAAATATGAGTTTATGTGAAACATTCCAGTTTAGAAAGAAAGCTTCCTAATTAAGCATCTTTTGAAAGATGTGGACCAAATTTTGGAAATTGGTCCTCTATTTTGTGACTTCTATATAGAAATGATCTTTTCTTTGACATGTTCTAAGAAGTGGGATAAAATGTGATGATAATGTATTAGAAATTTCTTTTATTTTTTATTTTTTTAAAGATTTTATTTATTTATTTGACAGAGATTGCAAGTAGGCAAAGAGGCAGGCAGAGAGAGAGGAGGAAGCATGCTCCCTGCTGAGCAGAGAGCCTGATGTGGGGCTCGATCCCAGGACCCTGGGATCATGACCTGAGCTGAAGGCAGAGGCTTTAACCCACTGAGCCACCCAGGCACCCAAAGAAATTTCTTTTAAAGAAATGTTATAATCATTCTCAGAATAACTTTGTTTTCTTTTGCCTTTTCTTCTATCTCACTTCCTTTTTGCTTTCTTAAAATAATAATGTAAAGAATTTTATCTTGCTGGTTAATCACAATGTGGTTATATATTCCGTTAGCTATAACATTATATCTAATGGAATATATAACCATATGTAAAAAATATATATTTTGTATATGCATGTATATATGTATGTATATATGATATATATGTATATACACATATATATGCATGTATATATGATTGTAATATATTAACATGAATATTAAGTGCATACATATATGTACATAATATCATAATATATTTGCATATATTGTATAAGAACTATCACATATAATAGCTAATCATATATTTATAAGTGGTTTGAAATATATAATTTTCTCCACTATTTGCTTCATTTGGAAATCAGATATTTGGCAATGTAAGCATTTAGAATATAACTATGAACTTGGGAAAAAAGTTAAAAACTCATGAAACCTCTGCACTTTCTTTGGAAAGAAAAATAATTGTCATCTTCTAGAAAATCATGTATAAAGAAAGGTAGCCCATTGGAAGGAGCACAGTGGCAAAACTGGAAGCTAGGATGACTCTTTAGGAGGCTGTACATTTAACTTTTCAAAAGGAGGTGGGCTGGCATCAAAGCAGAGATCTTCAACTGTCAGTTTGCAGGCCCAATTTCAGTGTTCTTAAGTGATTTGAATTTGATGCCTTTCCAATTTTATTGTCCTAACTGTTGTAATACCAGCCAGAGTTTTCCTTATTTAAATTACATGCCAAGCATTTGAAGGCATTTGAATTTGTATTCCTTGTTCTAAAATGGCATTACGGGATTCAGAAAAAATGGAAGACCTCTGTAGAGAGGAGTCCAAGAAGTATTTCATAAGAGAAAAAAAATGCTACCTTTTTTCATTTTCAAAGATATTTGGGACCTGTGTTATCAGCCACCTTTCTGTGTTGGACAAGATCATGACTCACCATAACTTTCTTTCCAAGGAAATCTTTTCCAAAGCAGTAGCCACTGTTTTTTGGATTACTTTTATTCACTTTACATCTCGATGAGCAGAGTTTTTCCAATTGGTCTGGTCTTGCTGTCCTTCAGAGTGCAGAACATTCTAAATTTGTGGACATGGGATGTGTGTGTGTGTGTGTGTGTGTGTGTGTGTGTGTGTGTTCATTTCCAACCTCTAATACAGGGGATAATGAAAAAATTAGTCAAAAGAAAGTCACAATACTTGAAGAAATTGAAATTTTATTGAAATTCTAGTCAGCTTTTTTAGTTTTTTTCCTGAATCCCCTTCTTGCATAGTACTGAAAACTTTTAACAACATAGAAAGGATTTTATTTTAGATTTTGTTACGTTAAGCTATGTAGCCCAAAGGAAAATTAGATTGGAACTGTTGCTGCCTCAGTGGAAGAGTCTATCTCTGATAAACTCTGTTTACTAATCTTGCTCCTGTGCTGGAACCACATCTATTGCCCCCTCAAGGTTCCTGAAGGAGGAAATGACTTTTCACACTTATACTGAGGACTCTCCGCTCAGGGGTCCTACATATTCTATAATCACTTCCCTTGGAGACCCCTCAAGGTGGGAATGGGAAAGGCCCTTTTGCCTCTGGTCTAAAGATCCCTCTCCTGATCCTCAGACTTTCCTACAGCCACTTTTCTGGAAACCCCAACAGAAATCTCCCTTTGTCTAGGTTTTTCTGTCAGGTATAATTTCACTAGTGGGTTGTTGAAGCTACTTTTGTCTTTCCATATTGTTCAGGTTTTTTTCACTTATTTAAAATCCACGTCTAATCTTAGCCTCATTAGAAGACCTAGAGTTCCCAGAAGGCTGGCTATGACATATCTCACAATGACTAGAGTGTCTCATCAGATTCATCAATTATTAGTTTTAGAGCCTCATTCTCTGATGGGCCATGACTGATTCTTCTATTTCTACTTCAGAGGAGCAGAGGCTTACTTTACCAAACCACACAAATAATTGTAGCTAGAAATCAGCAAGTGATTTAACCCAACAATTTTCCAAGTCAAGTTTCCTAAAACCCTACTAATATTCCACAATCAAATAAATTTATGATGCAGTGCATACTGTAGCCCTTTAGAGAAAATCACCATTTATATAACTCATTAAAGGCCCTGTGAAGTCCTTCAGTAAAGCTATTTGATGAGTTTTTATACCATGTATATCCTAACCTAATTGTCCATGGAATAACTCCCTTTTTTCCTAATAGAAATAACTTTTTAATTTTTTTTTAATTTTTTAAATTACTTTTCGGTGTACTTGAATTCATTGTTTATGCACCACACCCAGTGCTCCATGCAATACATGCCCTCCACAATACCCACCACCAGGCTGGCCCAACTTCCCACCCCCTGCCCCTTCAAAGCCCTCAGATTGTTTTTCAGAGTCCATAGTCTCTCATGGTTCATCTCCCTCTCCAATTTCCCTCAACTCCCTTCTCCTCTCCATCTCCCCATGTCCTCCATGTTATTTCTTATGCTCAATAAATAATTGAAACCATATGATAATTGACTCTCTGCTTGACTTATTTCAGTAAGCATTTTACTATTCTGTAGACCATAGATAAGGAAACATGGATTTAATGCTTTATGGTGTCATCTTGCAGTATTAATACTTTTCCCAATTAGTACCCTTTCTCACTTTCCTAGGTGACTGTTTCCCTCCGTTGTCTTTTTCTTCAAACCTGCAGTAGCCCTTCCACTCTTACTCTGTACTAACGACTTTATTTTGACCACTCACTGAGAAAACAGAAGTGATCAGAAGAATACTTTTATATCCTCCATCACCAGATTTAGCAAGTGACTTGCACCTGTGCCCTATATGCTGTCTTCTTTCTTTTTAATAAATCAGTTGCCCATACTCTGGTATCAGGCCAGTGCTGCAACTGGCACAGTGAAGCCCATCCCTTTCTGGGTACTTGAGAACTTTGTTCTTGCAATGATACTAGTTATTTCTTATGTCATTAATTTTTTACTGTCTACTAGATAATTTCCCAGCATACAAACATATTATCTTAACTCTTGTATTAAAAAAGGAACAAAAACAAAAAAAAATATTTTATTGATTCCCATAATCTTTTCCAGCCAAAACCCCTTTTCTCTACTCTGGTGTAGAGCAAAACCTCTTGAAGGGATTTTCTATACTTATTGTCTCTACTTTATCTCATTTCATTCTTTCTATAACCTACTCCAATCAAGATTTTGCCCACAAAAACTATTATTTGGCCACATGATGCCCAATTTGCCAAATCAAATAGTCAATTCTCAGTCTTCATTTACTCATACTCAGGCTTTGACACAATCACTTCTTCCTTCTTGAAATACTTTTTTCTCACAATGCACCCAAGAGGATCTAGACATTTTGTTATTCTTAGCACAGCAGGTACTATGAGCTTTTTGTTTCCATCAGTTTCTCTTGTCCTCCTGATTCCTTGGGGTTGTTGCAAAGGCAAGCCTGATTGGGTGGTGTACACACAATGGTCTGTGTCTCATTTCTGGAACTTGGGGCTTATAAAACACTATCTTTAAAAATGACCACTTGCAAACCTGCCCAACATTTGCCCTATAGGGAGAGCTGAAATTTATTATCCTAGACTGTAAACAAACCTGCCCTTTGCCACAGAAGGCAACACTATCTCTAGCCTCCAAGGCTGTTTGCTATACAAATAGAAAGTCCTTTCCAACAAAGTTGTCACAAGACATGTAGAAACGTCATGGGGAATTGTTTCCCTATCAATACTTCTTCTGTCTGAAGTTCTCCTCTCCCAAATATCTACATGGCTTTCTACTTTATTTCAATCAGATCATTGTTCAAATGTCACCTAATTAGAGATGGCTTCTTTGACAACCATATCATGCTCATTCTCTTTGTTTTTCTTTGTAACACTTAGCTCTGATGTTGTATTGCATATGAATTTAATGTTGTATTAGCTATCTGCCTTATTAAAATGCAAGCTTCATGGTGTCCAGAACTTTGTATACTTTGTTCACTGTTAAATTCCCAGCCCTTGGAATAGTATCTGATAGAGTAAGTGGTCACTAAGTAGTTGTTAAATTGATGTATGAATAATGCTACTCAGTAACCCCACCCACCTCCTCAGTTTTTTAGAATGAATGGCTCTGGTGCTTTCCCCATTCAAGGAAGTAATTTTTTTAATTATATTCTTTAAAAATGAAAAATAAGAGACGCCTAGGTGGCTCAGTTGGTTAAACGGCTGCCTTCGGCTCAGGTCATGATCCTAGCATACTGGGATTGAGTCCCACATTGGGCTCCTTGCTCAGCAGGGAGCCTGCTTCTCCCCCTGCCTCTGCCTGCCACTCTGTCTGCCTGTGCTTACTCTCTCTGACAAATAAATAAATAAAATTTAAAAAAAATGAAAAATAAGTAGCTTAACCACAAATAGAATATAAATGTACATAATTTACACAAAAAGAAGAAGAATGCATCTATCCCTTTGTGAATGATGAGTGTTCTCTGGATCTTGGGTGACAATACAGGGAAGCGTATAATATGTTTTAAAATAACTTCTAGCAAAAGTGGTTAAATATTTTTAGAAAGCCTTAAATCTTTAAGAAAAGCTTGAGTTATCAGTAAAATTAACTAACATGAAATATAACTTTATGTAATTAACTTGGTTAATGAATGAGTTGTTCTCTATTGAACTAACTGGTTCAGTCCCTGACAGCCCATGTTACTAAAAATAAACAGTATGCTTTGCTCTAACCTGGCCTTGCAACTATGTTAAAAAAAATACATAAAATTGATTCACATAATTTCCAGTGGATGTTGTTATGCATAGCAGCTATGTGTCCTAACCACAGAATCCTTGGCAAGTATCTTTTTTATTTTTAAAAATCTCTGTCCTCTCTCTGATTTATTTAAGACCCAGGTTCTGACTCCATTCAGATACTTGACCTGTTGACTTCTGTTGGTCTCACTTCTCACCTGCAAGGCAGCAATCATTTAGTCCTGAGCACAGATCTCTGTGGTCTTTTTTTAGCTCTCAAACTTAAGATTTTTTTTTTTCTTTTTCCCAGTAATGGGAAAGTAGAGTTACCTAGGTGTGAAGCTGATGAGCTGCTACCCACTATACACTAGTTCTTTGGTAGATTAGAAGCTCAGGAATAGGAAGACAAGATTTCACCAGCAGCAAACTAGGAACCAGAGCTCTAGGGCCTATGGCTGCATCACTGATTGAATCATCCGTGTGCCTGGACAGCAGGCAGGCTGATTTCAGGCCACCATATGGGTGTGAGGCCTGGCTGTGTTCTCCCGGACTTTCCTCTGGGTGCTAATTGCTTTAGTGAGAGAGACTGTGCAAAGCAATTAAACAGCCCCTTTCTCCCACAGTCCTAGTTCTCAGAAGCTAAGGGCTGGGACAGGGCTCCTGCTCTCCCAGTGGGTTGCAAATTGCTCAGAGTGAATAAATACATTTGTTCACTTTTCAAACTGTGACCAGCCACCTGGTCTCTTGTGTTGCTCTCAGAGCAGAAAAGGCAGATGACGGGCTCCTAGTCGCTGAACTCCAGCCTATAAAAATGCTTCACCGAGCTCTGAGCTATTTTTGCAAGGACATCTGTTGCCAAAAAAGAATTTTAATTAAGCAAAAACACATCTCTGTTTTGTCCATGGCAAGGAGGCTTGTGAAAGCTTTCTTGTCTCAGATGCATGCTAAATCTGGAGAAATGAAAGCTTTAAGGTATTTTGTGAGGGGTATTTTGCTGCTCAATTTGAGGGACACAACAGATTTTCCATGGGAAGGAAATTATTGGAAGTGCATGTTTGTGCTTTTCAAACTAAGGCTCAGCCTGCATTAATAATTAATCATACGTAATATAATCTGACATGTTACCCCATGGTTTGATAAAGTCGAAAGCTATTTTCACAAGGCAACTTGCCAGTTCTTTTGCTCTCGTCCAATCTTCTTCCCAGGTGATATTCATCATTTTAACATCATGCTTCCAAAATACCACATTAACACATAAATTAGAAGGCCCAGTGCTGTGCTGGCTGTTACAACAAGTCTGGATAAAATTGTCCAATCAGAAAGGGAAAAAATGTGATAAACAAAATTGGAAAGCAGGTTGTAGACACTGATACTGCACAAATTGCTTAATATCGGGTTAGAAAGGGAGGAGGCAGCCTTACTCTAGTATTCATAAAAGCAATTAAATTGGTTATTTCCCCCCTCTTCAAACACTGACCTAATGGTAGATAGAAATCCTTCAAATATGAAAGTGATTCTACAACCATATAGCCTTCTAGCACCTTAAGTGCCTTTAGGGGCACCCTCTTTGGCAGTACAAGCATATCGGACAGCTGATTATAAGAGGGACACTTTCAAGTACCAGGTACCAAGGGAGATTGCTGGGCAGCATGAGGGAATGATTGCCTGATATAGTAAGACTTTTTCTAGCCACTTCTGTTATTGGTTGGGCACTCTTTGCCCTCTTGGAGGGTAGACATAGATCATTTAGGTTAATGCAACAAGTGTATATTTTTGAATAATACGATCTTTGTCGACTGGAATCTAGTCTTTACACTAAAGATTAAAATACAGAATCCCGTGTTGCACAACAAATTTAGAATGTTTCTCTCTACTCTAGAAACTTTCTTACAATTCACTACTCACTTTTGGAGACTGACACATCTTAAGGGGGAAAAAAAGAATCCTCTCCTATACCTCTACCCTTAGCACGCACCCATTTTACACAAAGCTTTCCTATTGGACTGCAGTGTTTATATGTTCTATTCTAGCATAGTATCTCATTTTGACCCACTATTTTATTTTAATTTTCCGTTCACAAAATGTAGTTATTTTGTCTGTGTTTGCTAAGAACCATCCCCCTCCCTAGCTCTTAACAAGATTTAACTTTGTTCTACCTAATCCCTAATGTAAATAAATAAAGCATGGATCCCCCAGGCCTCAGTTCCTTTGTGTAAAGAAATATTTATAGAATTAAAATATATATCAAATATATATATAAATATATATTTTCATCTATATCAATTAAATTAAAATTATTATTAAAATATTAAATTATATATATAATATGTAAAAATATATATAATATATATTTATAAATATATATGATATATATTTTAATTCTATAAATATTTATATATATTTATATACATATATATTTGATATAACATATATCAAATATATATATAATATATAATATCTACGTGTGTGTGTACACACATGTATGTATACTTCAGTATACTTCACTAATTCTTTCCACACCAATTTTGTGATGATTCTTCTGAGGGCAGTGAATGATAGCTGCTTATGCGAATTTAATTTAAAATTTGGCTTCCAACCTAGTTTTCTTGAGGCTTTGGTTTGTCATTTCCTTGTCTTATTACTGAGGATTTTTTGATTATAAGAATCCATTGAAAAGCAAGTTAAGAAGAAAAGAGAAATTTATTAGCTAACAGAACTGTCAACTCCCAGGTTAAAGACTTCAGAAATGATACAACCCAGGCCTCCATCAATATCATTGGAACTCCATCTGTTCTTTCATTTGCTTTCCTCTATGATGACTTTTCTTGATGGAGGTGATTCTATGTAATTGTGTCCTGCTTTCATCTACCTTTGTAGTACTTTCTTTCCTATTATTCTAGCAAAGGGTTGGACTCTCAGTACCATGGTCAGAACACAGTCTGATGTGGACTGCGAAGGTTTCTATTCTACCACCTACAAGCTATTTGACACCTGGCAGAAAACTGACCCTCTGTGCTTCAGTTTTCTCATCTGCAAATTAAAGATAATAATAGTCTCTACTTTTTGAACTTGTTGGGAGTTTATACTATATGCACCAAGCATGTATGTTTTAATGATCATTATCGTTAAACGCAATCCATGAGTTCTATTACCATGAGCAGGGGATAGAAAACATTGATTGTACATACCCGAGTCACGTGTCTTCTTTAAAGACTTAGATGAGATCATCTCCCAGTTAAACCGCTAGAGCCAATAATCAAAAGGGAGTGATTTGTTTCTTATAAGAAAAAATAAAGGATGTAAATAATCTTAGTAATTTATACAACTAGCTAAGATACTCTGCAATATTGGTATCATTTGGAATCTAATCAAGGAAAATGGTGGAGGTGAAAATGTTTTTGAAATGACAAAGCACAGTGAAATTTCAACATGATTGCATTGGTGACTTGTTCTAGATACTCAAAGCCCAACACTGTCTTGAATCCTTAAAGTGGTTCCACAGCAGATCTGGCCTCTTTTGTCATGTACTTCACCATATTATTGATAACAGAGACATTTAGTTAGAGATCTGACATAGATTCATAAGAAACAAGGGCAAAAGAGTCATATAAACAAACACTGTTGAGGTTGACAATTATTAAGAAATCAGAGTAGCTGGTTGTAATCAGAAAAGACTTAAGAAAATCATTTTTTTTTTAAGATTTTATTTATTTGACAGAGAGAGATCACAAGTAGGCAGAGAGGGAGAGAGAGAGAGGGAGGGAGGAGGAAGCAGGCTCCCTGCCTAGCAGGGAGCCCGATGCAGGACTCGATTCCAGGACCCTGAGATCATGACCTGAGCTGAAGGCAGAGGCTTAACCCATTGAGCCACCCAGGCAGCCCCAGAAAATCATTTTCTAATGGAAATTTGAAATCTCCAAGTAAATCAGTATTGAACTATTAACCCTCAAAATAATTTTTCGACCCCTCCATAATATTCAACTCAAAAGATCTACTACTGCATTAAATCTAATTAAAGGAACAATTCAACCACTTAACCAATCATCAAAACATTTAACATGATTTAGGCACTGTGGACAATTTCCTCAGCCAAGTTATGAAATTTAGTCATGCTGGTTTCTTAGGAGTGATCACAGGGCCATACCAATTTCTTGCAGAACACCAGAATCTTTGGGAATGGTGGGGTAAAAGATGAGAAGTCTTAGTGTCCATCTTTAGTATCCCCTAGTCTTGCACAATATGTTTTCATGTATTACAAGTGACCTGTTCTTTCATTTTCTGAATACATGATAATACATGAAAGAAAAAGTTTGTTTTACTGATTGACCATGTTTATTCATATTCTTTTGAAGGCAGTCTGTTCAGCTGTTGATACAGTAATGTCAATTGAGATTGTCTTTAGGAAATCATGTGCTAACAATGCCCATTTACTTGTAAAGACAACTCAGCACAATAGTGATGGGTCTTTAGATGGCTGCTCTATCTCAGAAACAGTTTATATGAAGAATACAGTATAGTCTTCGGTTAGGCCATGCCCTTTGCAACAGTAAATATTTAGTCTTAGTTGTTACATTTATGGGAGCTGCTAAAGCCATTACATAATTACAGTCTCTGGCTACACTATATTTTGTGTAGCTTTATTATTATAAAATAATCCCAGCTCTCTCATCCTTAGAGGAATAATGTGAGGTAAATAGAGGCAGTAGCTATGCCAAGGTGTGATTCCTGGAAGATCATCAATTGCGCTCATATAAAGGCCTTCAATAAAAAGGTATGCTCAGTAAAATATAATTTCAATATAAGTACAGCTTCTAGTCAAAGCCTCTCCTAAGTCACCCCAAATAAACATTCAATATAAATAAAAAACAGTGTCTTAGCTACATAGACTTGGTTTCAAGACAGATTCCCTGATGTTCTAGTTCCAACCTGATAACTGCTTATTGACAATCTAAAAAGAAATTGTGGAGCTACTATTGGATAGAAGCAAATAGTATAATAATCACTTTAGTACTGGAGAATGTGGGACAGACTTGTAGAACACAAATGGGGATTTCTCTGTTCTATTTTTTTTATCCTAAATATGACAGTGCTTAGGAAAGAATGTTATAGTTTTTAGTATAAAAAACAATATTCAAGCTATTACCTAGCCACGTGTGGTGGGATTTTGCACAAAGTTACTGAAGGCTGTGATCTTAACAAAATTCAAGTGAAGGTGATCAGACTTTCAGAATGGTGGAGTAAAGACTTACAAAAATTCATTCCTTCATAAAAAGAATATGAATCCTGCAAAAATTATCAAAGTCAAATTTTTCAGAACTCTGGAAATTAGCCAAAGTCTTAAAACAATCTGAAGAGAGTTTATCCAAGAAAACCAGTGAATCTTGGTAAACACAGTGAGCTTTCTGGAATTTTAACATGCCCTATTTTAATAGCTCTCTCCTGAGGTGCAGAGCACTCTCGAAGGCAACAACCTTGCAGTCACTATAGCTATGAAAACAGAAGTCTAACATCCACAGGAAAGAGCAGAATTAACTAGGTGCTCCCCAAAGTTCAAAGAACTAAAGAAAGCTATGTCTATGTAACTAAATAAAAGAAGAAGAGAATGAAAATGACATCTCGGTAATAGATGATATCAAAAACATAGAAATTATTTTTTAAAAACTTCAGTAGTTGAAAGCTGTACAATAAGTGAAATAAAAATTCACTGGAGATGCTCACCAGTGATTTGAACTGAAAACTTTCCAAAATTGGATGAAAAAACATTAATCTAAACATCCATGAAACTCAATGAACTCCAAGTAAGTTACACTTGTTGAGATCCACATGGAGGCACATTATAATCAAACTGACAAAACTACTTAACATAAAAGTAGGCAGTAGTAAAGAAATAAAAAATACATAAGTCATAGAAAACAGAAAAATGTCATCATCTGTAAATCCTTCCTTATAAGTAATTATATGAGATGTAAAGACACTGAACACTGCAATCACAAATCAGAGATTGGAAGAATGAATAAAAACACGTTACTTAACTGCATGCTATCTATAAGAAACATACTTTAGAATCAAAAAGACAAGTGAGTTTAAAAGGAAAAAAGATATACCATACAAAAAGAGCTGGAGTGGCTATATTAAGATCAGATAAAATAGAATTTAAGACAAAAATTACCTGAGATCCCCCACCCCAAAAATAAGACATTAAATGAAGAAAGTGTCAGTCCATTTGGAAAAAAATCACAAATATAAAAATAAATGCACCTAACAACAGAGCCTCAAAAGGCATGAAACAAAAGCTGATAGAACTAAAGGGGAAATATGTATCATTCAGAAATAATTTCTGAAGACTTCGGTGTTTCACTTTCAGTACCAAAAAGACTAAATAAATTGAAGATCAAATGTAATGATGCTCAATATCATTAACTATTAGGCAAATAAAAATCAGAGCTACATTGAAGGAGGATTCTGGGAAGATTGTTGAGTAGGAGACACCAGAAATCAGTCTCCCCACCTATCAGAATAATTGTGCTGGCAGAATCTAACTGCTGTAACTATTTTGGAGCTCTGTAATCTACTGAAGTCTTACATTTTCTAGGAGAAGGTTTGGACAGTAACTTTTCATTAATTTTAGTCATTTTCAGCTATTAACATAGTAGTAACCACCTGTCTCCCATTCTCAGTGTATGGTAGGTAACATATGCATATGTTTGTCCATTAAATGAGCCTTTAAATGTACTTTAAATGGAGTAGTTTGTCCACAGCTTATGGGAGCCAGGGTGGACAATAAGGACTCTGTCCTCCAAATACTGAGCGTCTGTGCTCTTATCACTAATTTTAGCTTCTGATTATGGACGTGCAGATAAAATGTCGGACAGCCATTGCTTCAGGCCCCTCCACCTCCAGCTATAGTGAAATACCAGAGGATACCAGAGGATATTGGTATGCTTTTTTCCCCCTCCCTTTTCTCTTTTTCTCCTTTTTGTGTTCCAGATATTTAAGGACAAAGACATTCAGAAGTAACCGTATATATGAGGGAATATAAAAAGTCACCATGCTTTCCTTAGGTATTTTCAGATCTTCTCTGAGAAGACCTTAAGTCTATACATCAGACTTACCCATAGCTCACAGCCACTCTACAACAATAAAGAAACAAACAAAAACAAAATGGTAAACCCTGGGGAAGGGAGAACAGGAACGTTATTATGTTCCAACTGTCCAGTTTTCAATAACAAAAAAATAACAGGGCATACAAAGAAATAAGAAACATGGCTCATTTAAAGGAAAAAAAAAATCAACAGAAACTGCCCCTGAGAAAAACCAGATGGTAGACTTAGGACTCAAGGAATTTCACACAACTGCTTTAAAGATGCTTAAAGACCTAAAAGAAAGTGTGGAGAAAGTCAATAAAATTATGTATGAACAAATCAGAAAATCAATTAAAAAGATAGAAAACATTAAAAAAGCAATTCTGGAGCTGAAAAGTACAATAACTGGAATGAAAAATTACTAGAGAGATTCAAAAATATATTTGAGTATGCAGAAGAAATAAAGTGAACAGAGCCTGAGGGCTCGGTGGAATACTACCAGCTAGACCAACATATGTATTTTGAGAGTCCTAAAAGGAGAAGAGAGAAAAGGGCAAAACAATTATTTGAAGAAATAACAGTTGAAACTTCTCAAATTTGATGAAAGACATTGATTCAGACATACAAGAGGCTCAAAAAATTCCACACATGTTAAACTCAAAGACCCATGCCAAGCACATTATAATCAAACTGTTGAAAGGCAAAGACAAAGAGAATTTTGAATGCAGCAAGAGAGAAGATACTTGTCACATAAAGTGATTCCCAATAAGAATATCAGCAAATTTCTCATCAGAAACTTTGCCAAGCAGAAGGAAATGGGTTGACATATTCAAAGTACTTAAGGGAAAATATTATCAGCCAAGAATTCTATATAGAGCAAAACTGTCCTTCAAAAATGAGAAATTAAGACATTCCCAGAGAAACAAAAGCTGAGGGAGTTTTTTATCACTAGACCTGCCGTATAAGAAATGCTAAATGAAGTCCTTCAGATTGAAATAAAAGGACACTAGACAATAACTGGAAGCCCTAGTAGAAAATAAAGTTTTCTGTTAAAGGTAAATACATGAACAACTACACTGTTGTTTGAATGTTTGTGCTCCTCTCTCCAATTCACACGTTAATATCCTAATGCCCAACATGATGTTATTAGGAGATCAGGCCTCTGGGAGATATAGGTCATCAGGGCAAAGCCCTCATGAATGAGATTATAAAAGAGACATGAGAGATATCCTTTACCCTTTCTACCATGTGAGGGCACAGTAAGAAAATACAGGAATAGAACCTTTATCAGAACATGATCATCCTGGAAACTTGATCTTAAATTCCCAACCTCCAGAACTATGAAAAATAAATTTGTTTTATTTAAAAGCTATGCAATCTGTGGTATTTTGTTACAGCAGCCAGAATGGACTAAGACTATAAAAGTTGGTTTTATTTTAATTTTTGGTTTGTAAGTCCACTTTTTGTTTTCCACATAATTGAAGGGACTAATTCATTAAAAAATAATTATTAGTCTCATTTTAGTCATACAATGTATAAAGATGTAATTTTGTGACGTCAGTAGCTGAAAGGAGTGGGCAGATAACTATATAGGAGCAGAGCTTTTTCATATTGACATTAAGATGGTATAAATTGATATTAAATTCTTATAACTTTAGGATGTTGAATGTAATCCCCATAGTAACCACACACACACACACACACACACACACACACCAGCTATAGAACTCAAACTTATAAAGACAAAAAATATAATGTGGTTTCCAGAGACTGAGAGGATTGAGGTGTTATTGTCTAATGAAGGCAGAGTTTTAGTTTTGCAAACTGAACAATTGTCTGGGAATGGATGGTGGTGATGGTTATATGACAATATAAATGTACAATGAACAATGAACCACACACTTAAATGGTAAGTTTATGTTATGTATATCTTATCCTAATTTACAAAAAGTAATTTTAAAAATGCACCGAGATACTACTTCATGCTTGCTATGGTTAAAACTTAAAGATAATAACAGGTATTGATGAAGATGCAGAGAATGAACCCTTGTACATTCCTGATGGGATCATAAAATATAGAGTTATCATATAATACAGAAATACCACAATTTTTAGTTATGTAATCAAGAGAATAAAAAACTTAAGTCCACACAAAAACCTATACATGATTGTTCATATCAGCATTATTCATAGTAGTCATAGAACTGGGAAACAACCTAAATGTACATCAACTGATGAAATGGGTAAACCTTATGTGGTATATTCATAAAATGGAATATTATTCAGCTATAAAAATAATGAAATATTGATACATGCTATAATAGGTATGAACCTTGAGAACACTCTTACATGAAATAAGCCAGGCAAAAAAGACTGACTATATTATTCTATTTATCTGAAATGTCTAGAATAATAAAATCTAAAAAAAATAGAATGTAGATTATTGGTTATGTGCGGCTTGAGGGGAGAAGAAATAGTCATTCTACTAGGTATGGGGTTTCTTTTTGCAGTGATGAAAATATTCTGAAGTTAGAGGTGATTGTTGCAATATTCTGTGAATCTACTAAAAAATGCTTAATTTTACACTTTAACAGTGTGAGTTTTATGGTACATGAATTATATCTCTATAAAGTGTTATTAAAAAAACACTGAGACTGAGAATTTCACTGTTAGCACTTGTTCAGGAAACCTTGGCTGATGAAACAAACAAATGATGTTAGTAACAGTAAGTAGTGGTATTTATTTTTCATTAGGAAAATGATTATAATTTCAATAGAGTAATTATATAAGGTATTAAAATAGTTTCTCCTTTTCACCCTCAGATGTGTTTCACTGATGGTTCTTATTGCAGAAGTGAGTACAGATTTGCATAAATTACACAATGTAAACCCTTTCAACCATATCTGGAACAAGGCTTGTCTAGGGTAGAAATGAAGGAGCAGGCTTATCTTGGTGAATCACAAGACTGAGCCAGACACACCCCTTGTTTGGTATCTGTTTTCTCATACACCCATTTCTCAATAGGTATTTTCAAAGAGTTGAGAGAGAATTCTAGGAGAACCAGGCCAAGTTCTTGCTGTCCAGAGACAGTATCTCAAATTCTCTTTTCTCTTCCTGGCATCTGAGTATGATTCTTATCTTGGAGTTAAAACTGTGTGTGCCAATTCCTAACAACTTATGGTACTGAGGGTGAAACAGTCTTGGCAAGAAAATATGCAAGTATAGTGATGGACCCTCAAAGAACCTGGGGTGGGTTTCAGTGAGAGGAGGATAAACTAAGAGCTAAATGTAGCCCTCTTTACCACCAGCCTAGAAGTGAACCGCACACTTCTCTGGCTTTTTGTGTTACTGATACTGTGCTTCCCAAGCACAGTTAGCATGTACGTTAGCAGCATGAAAATACAAGTTTGGTTGAAAGTTGGTTTGGACATTATTTTGATGTGGTTTTGTTATAAGTGTGTGCTTGTTTTTTAACTTTCTAAATTTTTTTTAAATCATTTCTCAATCAACTCTTCAATTAAAAAAGTGAATTTATATAAAAATTTTTCTAAAAACATTTTGTTTGTTTTTTTGTTATTGATTCATTTGTTTGAAAATAATGAAATTAATGTGTAATATTTTTACAAATTATATACAGATGCTAAATGTTTATAATATCAAATTATCATACTACATGTATGTATGTGTGCACGTGTATATATATGTGTGTATGTGTGTATATACACACATAGTATATATATGGGTATATGTGTGTGTATTAAAAATGGAAGATGGTATTGATTTGAAAAGTATTTTTATGCCCAATAATATAATAGGATAATTAGTGTTTTCTGCATCTCTAAAATATAAAATTGGTATATAAGTTTAGAGGCTTGAGTATAATCCAATTACTGTGGAGGTTGTATGTACTGGTTCAGCACTGTGATCAAAATTTTGCCTTTCATACTGATTTTCCTGTGAGATGGTTAACAACTCCTTCTATGGAGACAATGAGGTGCTGGAACATAGGATGAATAATTATAGCCAGAATTAGAGAGGTTAAGCCTTAGATTTCCACTTCCAGATTTACTACTACTGGAGGTCTTGAAGGAGATACCATATAAGTTCTTAAAGGTTGATATCACATGCCAAGGGCGGTACATAAAGAAACAGCTAGAATAGAAGCACAGGTGAATGAGTGTTGTCCAAGTAAACGTCCAAGAGGAAGAATTGAAGCTAAATTTAAAATGATCTTAGGTAAGTCAGAGATCCATAAAAAGAAGGAGATCAGGGTAGAAGTCTGAATTGATGAACAGAAATCCAGAATGAACCCTATGCAATGTTAGTGGAGAATAGACTCAGAGCTGAGAAATGGAGGTAAAGACACAAAGTGTAATATTCAGGAGTTAACTGCATGTAAGTCTGGATCAAAATCTAGGTGTGATTGTTGAAAGTCAGCAAAGCCTGGTAGCAGATTCTGAGAAGGAAGGTAGAACACATAAGGTAGAGGAGCCATTGGTTACACTCACTGAGATCTTTTCTGGGGATCTTGAAGAACTATGAAACTGCATCTAAGAATTGGGGCTGTCATCACCAGCACCATCATCATCACAGTTTGCACCCTTTATTAGTACCTAATTTACATTCCAGAAACTAAAAACCTAATACACACACAAACACACACACACAAAAATAGTCCTCTATTTTTTTTTTTATAATTTTATCTCATTTTCATATAAACAAACAAACTAAATCTCCGCATAACAAGATAACTTGGTCAAAGTTACTAGGTAGTAAATAATGAAGCTGTTACTCAAAGGGCAGAAATGCTGTCTTAAACACTTTTTTCTCAATACTAGTACCTAACACAGAGGAATATGTAGTTCTCAAAACTTACCGAATTGAATTTCATATATGACTAAGTTCTAAAATATTAAGCAATTTGTTTAAGTCACATGTAGATTCATAGCAAGGACCAAGAAAAATTTCTCCTACTCATAATTTATAATACTATGACCCTCATCTGGGATATTTCTCTCTCTCTTTGAATGAGCTATATGGGGGTGTTTGACTTTCTAACCACCCTCCTCTGAGCATGCTGTTATCACTCTCAGGTTATTCTTCAGTGTTCTTTTTCTGCTGTGTTGGCACCCACAAAACAAGGATGGCATTTTAAAAATTTACTTAGCACAGTATCAAGCACAGGGCCACTTTATTGCCTTTTGTCTTTGATGAAAAGATCAGAATCCTAATTCAGAAGAAGCTGAATTGATTTTTATACAATGTTTTTAAATTTATTTTTGAAGCACAGTTGACATACAATGTAATAATAGTTGCAGGTATACAAAATAGCAATTCAATGATTCTATACATTACTCAATGTTCACCACAGTAGTTTAGTCATCATCTGTCACCCTAAAACATTATTACAATATTATTGACAATATTCCTTATGCTATACTTTGAAGAATCTCTGTGACTTACTTATTGTATAACTGGAAGTTTGTATCTCCTAATCCCCTTCACTTATTTTATGGGTAGAGGGCTACCCATCTCCCCTCTGGCAACCAACTGTTTGTTCTCTATATTTAAGATCTTGGATTTTTTGTTTGTTATAGAAAACCAGTGACAAAGTTGAAATAAGAATTTAAGAGTTTTTTGTTTGTTTGTTTGTTTGTTTAGGATTTTATCTATTTTAGAGATGGAGTGTCAGGGGTGAGGGTGGGGAGCAGAGGGAGAGGGACAAGCAGACTCTGCCCTGAGCACAGAGCCATGACCCTGAGATCATGAACTGAGCTGAAATCAAGGGTCAGAAGATCACTTGGCAGAGACACCCAGGCACCCCTAGAGTTTTTCTTTTCTTTTTTTCTTTCTTAAGCTCTTACCATGTTGAACCATACCCTGAATAGTCTCAAAAAGAGCTTAAAAGAAGTATGTTATGAATATAAATGCTATGAACATAAATGCTTTAAAAAGCAATATTTATAACCAAACCAAAAAGATTGTGTGTGTGTGTGTGTGTGTGTGTGTTTTACCAGTACGGAGAAAGATGTAGATGTTCATATTTTCTGCCTTGGAGAAAGAATGGTGGAATTGGAAGATATTTCAGGTGGAAATTATTGACTTTTTATTAATAGTCATATTCATGTGGCTTCCCAAAAAATTAATTTACAAAAATTTATGAATCTTCATTGACTAAATTTGAACTTTGAAAACATTATTTTCATCTAGGCTCATATAGTCTGTTCCTTTATCCTAAGGAACAGAAATGACTCAGATTAGCACATGTAAATGAGATTTGTTATATTAATAAATGAGCCATGACAGTGTAGGACCCAGAGACAGAAGCACAAGTACAGCCTGGCTTCTGAGAAACTTAACCTAGAGGGTGAATTTGGATTCAAGAAGACTTTCAGAACTTCAAGAAAACATGCATGAACCTCACTCTTGTGCTCACTTTTAGCAGTAGAGCCATACTTCCTGTGGTATCTTCTGTAACTGTCCGACTATCAGGTGACAAATACTTTCCAATTTTCTCCATTAAAATTCCTGAGAGGGAGAAAGAATTGGATTCACAAAGATAATCTCTTGATGTGACACCTCATAAAACATTATTCTTCTTAGTGTATGTGGACTACAACAATATCTATCAGATGGCCCCTCCCCTGATATAACCTACTGCCTAGGAGGTAGACTTCTATGTTATAAAATTCATATGGATGTGGAAGGGATGGGGAAGCCTTTGGCTAGCTCTTGCTTTTGGTAAACCCATTCAGTATTTACTTTTCTTGTCTGTTTTGGCCCCTGCAGAAGAAATATTTTTACACATGTGCCTGACTTGTTATTTCTAGTTCTGTAGTTATTTCTTGCCTCTACTTCTTGCTTAACCATCATTACATTCTACTGAGATTGCTTCAGTAAAGAGCATAACCATCATTAGACTGCAAGCTCTCTAAGGAATGGGATTATGATTGCTTAATGTGGTATCCCACACATCTATCTAGCCAGTTCATAGATCTTTAGCAAATATTATTTAAATGAAGAGATGGCCTGTAGGATAACCAGAGAATTCTTTGAATTTGTTAAAACAATTTCCAGGAACCTGATTTTCTTCCTCTGTTAATCCGTACAGGTATTTGTATTAGTGATTCTACTACACAACCTAGAGCCCAGCTGGTCTTCAGGGTGTTGACATGATTCTGAGTATCTTGGAAATGGTTATGAAAAGATGGTAGTAACTAGCAAGGTGGGGCTGGGGAAGCATGAATGAGGTGGGCGCGTGGGTGACTTGTTGGGATTGGTTGTGTAACATGAAAGGTTACCTCCTCATCTGGAAATGTAATGCAAAAGAAGGCTATATAGATCTTATCTGTTTCTGTCTCTGATCTGAAAAGCTTAGAAACAGCTGTCAAACCCTGCTTGGGACCCATTCATTCCCTGCTTGTGATATGAATCCTAAGGGGGTGATACCCACACAATCACAGCATTGTTCCAAGCAACACAATAAGCTTGCCATAGCCTTGGGCTCTCACACACTTTGTGACAGCTACGTACAGAGACACCAGAGCTGTTTGAAGGGCCATTTTCTTTCTGCATAGTTTTCGGGATACTTTTAAATGTCACCTATCAGAATTTAGTTTCTTCCCACGGTACCTTGCCTGGGAAAGTATTCTTCAGTGTGCATTTAGGTGGGAGGCATGACGTCAGTGTAAAGTCACAGATTGCCTAGAGGTCAAGACACTCCTTTGTCCCTAAGCCCTGGTCATGCTAGACCGTCAATCTTCCTGTTCTCTAGCCTGTTAGGAAACATGTTAGTGGCATCAAAGAACACAGAGCCTACATCTGTTTTAGCAAGAGTCATATAAAAGCCATTCACAGTAGCATAAGTCAATGACATTTCAGGAAGTATTTCAATTCTACAAATCCTTTTCAGGTCCATCTAACCTACACAGCTTATATATTATAGATAGGAAAGTAAAAGGACTGGGGTAGAGGTAAAAAGATGTGATTATTTTTAAAGATTGTACACAATTATTGCTAAGTGGTAGTGAATGAAGACAACGATATGGATATTTTATTTTTTTAAAGATTTTATTTATCTCTTTGAGAGAAAGAGAGAGCAAGCGGCAACCTGAGTGGGAGGAGGAGCAGAGGGGCATAAGCAGACTCCCCACTGAGCAAGGAACCTGACACAGAACTCAGTCCCAGGACCCCAAGATCATGACCTGAGCTAAAGGCAGATATTTAACCAACTTAGCCACCCAGGTGCCCCAAAATAGATATTTTAAAGAGATATTTGACCCCTCTGCCTCAACATTCTAAACAAGTAAGGTGAAAGAATTACACTTAATATCAACAATCATTTATTTCTCAATATCTTTGTGGCAAAGAGCATAAATTTTAGGGGTGTCATAAGAAACTGGGTTTGAATCCATACTTGAATACTTAGCAGCTGTGAGGTCTTGGCTTTAGGGTAAGAGGCCAAGTTCCTTCACCTGTAACAGAGATAATCAAATATCCCTCAAATGTTTCTTGTGAGGATTAAATACATTGAGGTAAAATACAAGGACACTCCCTGGTGTTGATTGCTCAATAAATAGTAGTTTGCAATAAAATTCCATGTAGAGAGTATTGTCTTACCTAAGGCCCACCTGCCTGCCTTCTTAGTCTTATCCAGGCTTCTTATACACATTTGATTGATGGAAACCTGCAGAGAAACATTGAACCAGGGCTTGCTTCCTTCCGTGCTTCTTAGACACAGCATTGGCAAATGATCTAGGGGAACAAGGCCTTATTGAAGCATTGACTTTGAACCCCATCATGGCTGGTGCCAGTGCCTCATTGTAAAATGTGGTGTTACCCACTCTCTGCCTCAATTTGGTTTGAATGACTTAACAAATACACCCACAGGTATCTGTCAGGCTTGGAAATACATGTTGCCACATGCCCTGTGTACCACTATAAAGAACCTCTTTATTGCCATTTGAATTTGTCTTAAGTTGATTTAAGTGTTTACCAACATTGGTGTTATGATTTCTTTCTGTTCTGGCTACTATGTCTTAGTTTCCCAACTGTGAACCTGGTTAGATATTAAGAACTAACTCCAGTAATTTCCAACACTGAATTAACTAATTGGTTCCTATTGTCTAAATGCCTTAGTATATAAACCAAGGACTTTAATTGTGAGGTGATGTATTTTACTAACTACCTTATTCTTATGAGTCTATATATGGCATAGTACAGTAGTTAAGAGCATGAACACTAAAGCAGATTTTTCAGGTTCTAATCCCAGAACTATCACTTACTATGAATGTGACCTAAGACAAGTTACTTACCCACCTCTGAACCTCAAGTTACTCATCTTCATAGAATGCTTATATGGATTAAATGAGTTCATATGTGTATTAAAAACAATTTCTGAAACAAAGTGCTACAGAAGCAGTGCCTGTTATTATTGTTATGAATATAAAACAGGCTGCCTCTTCCTTTTCTAGGAAAGAGCACTAATCAAATTGTACTCACAGTTCTGTTTTATTCAGTTCTAAAATCTCAAAGATGATTGTTTTGATCTCCCTAATTACAAGTACGACTGGAGGTTAGGCTGACATCTGCAGAGCTAAGCATGGTGGAATCTTCTGGTACTCAGAGCTGTGTATTTGCTAGATATGAGGCAGAATGACATGTTGAAAGTAACTGGAATGTTAAAGAATAGGACTCACACAAGTCACAAAAACAAGTTAGGCATGTGAACTGGTGTGAGAAAAGTGACAGAGAGCAAAGAGTCATATGCATCATAAAAGGGAATTATGGAATGACATCAGGAGCTAGTACCAGAGAATTTTTAAAGTGGCATGGGGATAGGTTAACTACATTGAAAGAAGATGGGCAGAACAGCCATAATGAAACACCAGTTCTCTTCCTTATTTATTTAATTTGACATTTCCCTTAGTTCACCTACTAGAAAATCTTGACACATTCTAATATATAGCTGAGATAGGGAACACTTTCCCTTGGCTATACCTATGGCCCATTAAATCAGATTCTAGGTTGGTTATGGTATTCATAGGGGTCCAGGACTTCTTCAAACAGTGGTTTAGCATTTGTAATGAGGAGAATTATGAATCATATTCTGGAATATTTGGAAAATAATAATTCATGGTTATAACATATTTCAGAAATTATTAAAAATTAACCTATTTATGCTACTATAATTTAACATATTGTGTGCTGAATGTTATAGTTGTTTGTGTCTATTATCTTGAACCTCAGATCAACCAAATAAAAAATATTTTATTAGATTCTTTTTTTATATGATCAATGTACTCCTCAGAGAGATTATATGATTTGTCACAAGATGTTATGTGTACTGACTGAGTTGAAAAATGTCATTCTGAAACAAGTAGGGGACAAGAATGAAGTCAGTGGGACTAGTTAGGAAGCTACAGCAGCTCTAAATAAGATATGATTATAGCTTAGTCTAAGGTGGAAGCAGTGGAGATGGTGAGAAATTGTCAGATCCTGGATATATTTTGAAGGCAGAACTAACAGGAATTCCTGAAAGAATGGGGTGGGTAATGGGAGAAGGTAAGGAATCAAGAGGGAATCTAAGTATATTGGCTTGAAGAAGTAGACTATTGAAATCACCACACTGAGATGGGAAAGGCTATAGGGGATGGGATTTAGAGAGAAAGAACAGGAATTCTGCTTGGGGCCTGTTATGTTTGAGATGTATATTCAACATCCAAATGGAGATGTTAAGTAAACTATCTGAAAGTCAGAAGTGAAGTCTTGGGTGAAGATAGAACTAGGACTCTGGTACATAGATATTTTTAAAGACACAAGCCTTCAAGAAAACATAATAGGGAGTGAACAGAGATAGAAAAGAGGAGAAGATCAAAGACAGAGCCTTGGGCCACTCTGAAATTGGGGGAAGGAGGACGAATCCATAAAGTTGAATGAGAAAGAATGGCCAGTGGATAGGAGGGAGAAAAAAAAGATTGTGGTGGCTGGGAGCTAAGTGCAAAAAGTGTGTTAAAGAGAAAGAAGGAATTTAACTGTATCAAAATGCTGCTGTAGATCAAGATGAAGAGTGGCTATTAACCATTTTGACTTAACATAGAGTTCATTGGTAACCTTGAAAGGAATTGGTTGGTATGTGGGACTCTTCAGTAAACAAAGGTCTGACTGAAGTAGACTTAAGAGAAAGTAGAAGGAAAATATTTGGAGTCACTAAGGGAAGGGGGAAGAGATATACTACTGGAGTTACAAGGTTGTATATTTCCACAGAGGTGGGAGAGGTTGTATGAGAGAGTGGGAGTTTGACTTTGATCACATGATCAGTTCATTATGACACATCATCCTGACACTTGCACAGATTGGACAAGCATGTTCATTTTTTCTTCCCTCTTTTAGCCACCACTAAACAAGTCTCAGTATAGTTGTATACTATCTTACTATCCCATCCTAAATGGAGTTGTTGTGTTCTGAGTTTATCATATTATGGTGGACTATAGAAACCTCTCTGACAGAAAGGCAACAACTAATCTGTCCACTGTGTTCCTCTGATTGACTGGTGAAGTGAAAATAATTTTTCCAGAAAATGGGAGCCTAACTGGTCATCTAAATAAGATTGAGAACTGCTCTGTAATCTCTGAGACTAATATCAGGAGCTGGACTTTGCTGTCTGGGCATTGAAAGATCAGGAGAATGAAAGTCTGGAATAATGTTGAGTCCATCAGTGGAAGAGGAACCTGAGGGGGAAAATAAGCATCTAAGACTATTGCCTATGACTGTGTTCCCTAAAATAAAGGATAAAGATCTAGAGAGTAGAAAACAGCTATACATATATGCCAACAGATGAGCAGACACTGTTTAGGAAGGCAGTTGTTATTTGAGGATTTGATTATGTCATCATTGTGGTAAGTAACCTTTATGGGCCATTGATTGTCTACTTTACTAATATCAGGATTAAAGATCTTCTTTTTCCTCATTAAATAGATTTAAATTTAGAGAAGTATTGCCCTGTATGTTTACAGGGTCTCCAGCAGATTACAAACTCTTTGGGAGAAAGATCAGTTGTTGTTGTTCTTTCATTAGATGCCAATTTACCTGATCAGGGGTTCTTAAGTTATTGTACTTTCTGGTCAAATTTTCTGATCAGTCCTCTCATTATGTGATGAGCAGTAAGAGGTGGCAACCAGTCTGGTAATCTGATAATTGGGAAGAAATCTTCAGTTGTCTTGGCAGTTATCAGGGAGTGTCATGGGTGAGTCTTAAGATTTTCTTTTGTTTATTAAAATTTCCTTGTGAGGATTAATCATTGTTAAATTTGTCACGTTTTCTACCTGAAGAGATTTATTTCTCACTAAGACTTAAAAAAAAACAAAAAAAAAAAAACCCCAAAATTTCATACCTTATGCCCTTTACTTTGTGGCCAAAGTCATATTTTTGGGTTCCATGTTGCTTGCATATTAGGACAAATTAGCATTTATGAATCAACATGGGTTCATGATACCTATTTACTCTGAAGACTATAACATTATATAAGGTGATAAGTTAATGAACTGCTAAATTAAACTATTATTTTCTACTTCCATCTCCAGTATTTCATTGATTGAGTCAACAAGTGTTAAAATACTAAAAGAAAAACCCCCAAATCCTTAATGGTTATCTACATTTTACATAGTACAAATGCATCATTCTTTGTTTTTTAGACTTATTTTCTATTGATAAATATTAGACTATTTCCATTTTTTACTACCATAAACAATGCTGTGATGAATAACTTTGCTAATTATGGTTTATTTTTTTATTTTTAGGAATTCTTTGTTTTACATTTATTAATCCTTTCTTGTATACCTTTTAAATAGTTTCTTTCTGTATTCTGCCCCCACTCTTTACTGCTTATCTTTATTAGATCTAATTGGTAGCATAAAATAATCTCTGACACAAACAATATCACAACTATCCAAGCTATGATTACCATTAAAATTTCCATAACGGCCAATTAAATGACACACAAAACAAATGATTACTAAGGCACAGCTCTAACACCAGCTCTAACACTGACTCAACACCAGTTGAGGTGCTTAATGTTTTATATTGTGCTAGTGGCATAATTTGGGAGTTTTCTTTCATTTGTCTAAAAGAACTTTAGGAAAAGCCCAGAGTGTATTGATCCTGAGAGGACATGTCTCTCAGAGATGTTGTGAAAAATGATTTATAACATAAAGTTTGAAGTTCTTAATGATGTGTTTTTAGAATGAAAAAAAAATGGTGTATGCATTCAAACATTAATATGGTTATTATTTTAATATGTTAATAATATATTTTAATGGTCAATTCACCATTTCTCACATTGCTATCCTAATTAAGCTTTCCATTTATATTTTTAATCTTATATGCTCAAATCTCTGGGTGACACCTGTAAGAGATGGTCATTACTAAGTTGCACTCTCCTCTTCTCATCATTGGGCAACTGTTTCATTGCTTATGAAGAAGTATATGAAATTTAAAGATTTTTTTTTTTATTTGACAGAGAGAGAGAGATCACAAGTAGGCAGAGAGGCAGACAGAGAGAGAGGGGGAAGCAACCTCCCTTCTGAGCAGAGAGCCTGATGCAGGTCTCGATCCCAGGACCCTGAGATCATGAACTGAGCTGAAGGCAGAGGTTTAACCCACTGAGCCACCCAAGTGCCCCAAGTATATGAACTTTAATATGATCAACTATTCATCAGATTTTATTAGAAGCTATTATGTGTGTCACTAGTTTGGTCTGACTTCTCATACAATGAATCCTAGGGTTGGTCAAGTGATGGCTTAGTAGAAGCAGAATCTTCATAGGAAGTATACCCAATACCCTATCTTCCCATTTTACTAACTTCAAAGGCCATTAAAGCTAAGAGTAGTGTTTGGATTATTTGTTGTTGTATGCTTTCCAGGGTGTAGGTAACTGGAGGCTGAGAAAGAGATTGGGGACAGTGGGATGATGACTTTTTCTTCCCCCACTGCTCTCATAAGGGTGTGGTATCCAAGCACTCTTAAGTTTGGTTCAGGGACCAAGAAAATGTCATGCCTGTAAACATGCAAGTGTCCAGGCCATTAATTATATAAATTCTTTCTGAATAGTAATATAAGCCCAAGGTGTAAAGGGGCTGTGGCAAAGCACAAAATTAAGTCTTGCCACACTCTGCACAGACAGTGACATTGTTACCATCTCCCTTCTAATAGGTTGAGTGGGATCCACCCAAGAATGCTGCACTGATACACTTTATGTTACTGGTTTCCTCACTTGCACTACATTTTATAATATTTTCTAAATAAATCAAGAATCTACTACATGAGCAGTCCTTTTTTTTCTTTTTTTCTTCTCCAAGCTCATATTCACCTGAAATGCTGAAATAATATTTGAGGAAGTTGGATTGTTTCACGTAAGATCAATTTTAAACCTGATTTTAAGTTTTTGAATCAGATACTATGGTAGTAACTTTTGTCTCCTTTTCCTTGTTAGTAACAACTTTACTTATAATTTGGAATGTCATTGGGGCCCTTTAGACTACAATTCCCAGTCTTACAGGAAGCAGTAGTCATATTACTAAGTCTGACCATTGAGAAGAAAAATGAAATTTTTAAGTGTGGCTTCCAGAAAGGTTAAGAAAAAACAAAGGCAAACTTTTGCACACATAGCCTCTGTAATTCATTCCAATTGCCTGGAATGTAGAGAAGCTCCAGCAGCTATCCTAGAGTATCAATGAGATTAAAAGTCACATACTGAAGATTTTTTGGATAAAACCCAAGCCTGTGTCTTTGAGAACCACAGAGCTGATAATTGACTCTGGACTGTCTAGCTTCAGAGTTCTTTTATATGAGGAAGAAATGAAACTACACCTTGTAAGCTGTTTTTAGGTTTTCTTTTATATGGAACTTTCTTTTTTATGTTGTTGTTGTTTTGTTTTGTTTGTTGTTTTGTTTTTAATTGCAAACCAGAAACAAGGTAGCCAAAAGACAGAAATGTATTTAGTTCAGGAGATGCTGCAATTTTTCCTTTACTGTTCATATATTAAATACACACTCTTGAATACATGTGCTATTGCCTAACTAAGAAAATGGATTTGACGTCTTAGCACCAAATATGGGAGAAAGGCTGCTTTTGTAATTGAGGTTTTGACTTGTGGGTCTACTTTCTGAGTACCTGGGCATATTTTGATTACCTTTGGAATATCTAGCACAACCAATAATAACATCTACTTTCTACATTAATATTCTCCCATTTCTCTTATCTAATTTCCATATCCAGTGGTGTCTAAGAATACAACTGCAGCCAATTATTGATTTGTTATTCACTTTTGACACTGGCCAGGTAACCAGCCATTGATGAATTCAATAATTCCCTACCTCCTAGAAAGTATAAAAACTGAACCACACAGAAACTCTGGAGTTCTACATGTGTATTACTGGGGCCAGTGGTACATAACTTGCCTATCATCAGAAGCCCAGCATCTTCATTATCCTGCTGCTATGCTACAGATGGAACCAGGTACCAGGTCCTGAGGGAACTGCCTATCACCAGTGGGAGTGCACTGGGGACTGGATGGGTCACTGTTGGATGCACAAGGAACATCTGGAAAAACTGCTGGGAAAATGCCTTAGCAATTCCTTATCTCTACTACTGTAATATTTTCAATGTTAACAAATACTGTTTCCTTTTAAATTTTCTTTCATATGGACAACCTGAAATTAAAATTTAAAAAGTTCCACAGTTTAACATGGAGGATAAAAGTAAAAAAAAAAAAAAAAAAAAAAAAAAGCTAAGGATTTAAAGGGAAGGTGGCAGAGTAAGAGGATCCTAAGCTCACCTTGTCCCACAGATAAAACTAGATAACACCCACATCAGTGTAAATAACCCAGAAAACAACCTGAAGACTGGCAGAACAGACTCTCCATGGCTATAAAGAGGCCACATCAAAGAGGACAGGAAGGGCAGAGACATGGTCAGGAACTAAATGTAACCATAGGACTGTCCATAGGTAGGAGGGACACCATGGGCTTTGAAAGGGTCTTTCCCTTCCCCAGGCAGAAGAAACCCATACAGGGGAAGACAAACTCCCAAAATATCTGGCTTTGAAAACAAGAGGAGCATAATTTTGTAAGTTTGTATAATCAGTGGGTCTTAACATTTGGAATTTTCTTTAAAAAAAGATTTGATTCTGGTAGTCAGGAGGTCAAGAGAAAACTGAGTTCCCACACTTAGAGAGCACAATGAATAGCTTTACTGAGATACAGCATAGAAAAAGCAGTTGTTTGGGAAGTCATTTCTGGTATACAGTAGGGATATTTATTTACTGATCTCAGAGAATGGCAGAGATCATTGGGAGACTACTCCATGAACAGAGTTGCTGGCAGCTACCTATTCCCTTCCCCCTACCCCACCCCCAACTACAGTCTAGACACACAGACACCTATGGGAAGCAGTACAGCACAAATATTCTCCAACTAACTTGAGACCAGTCCCCATGCTCTTCTGTGGATCAGTGCCCTCCAACCCAACAGCCTAGCAAGAGTTTTGGGTGGCTGCAGATCCCCAGTGACAATTATCAGTGCAAATCTTGCTGGCATCATTTTTCTGCAGACCTGCCCCCTGCAATATACCTGCAATATACCCTTGGCCTGGAGCCCATCCAAAGTTGTGTGTTGTGTGCAAGCATACCTGACAGGGGCCAATACCACTCCAAAGTGACTCCTTCCCTGGGGAGAGAGGAAGATAAGTATTCACACCGTTCCAACTGTTACCCAGCAAATGGGCTGGGAGCCAATAGCTGGACTGAGTGCAGGCTCTGCACACCAATAAAAGCTTCTCAGGAAAAGATACAGGGAAAGTGCCCTAAAGTTCAGTGATCCTGCATCTCTGGTAAATACCTGGTCTGTTACAAATCAAGTGCAAGAAAAACCCAGACTGGTCACTAACAACAAAGACCAAACTGTACCCATAATAGGCAAAGAGAGCCATTGCAGACAGCTGGACTGAAGGTAAATGTGGCTCAGTCACAGTAGTAGGATGCATGCAACACACATAGGAGATACCACTGAAAGGCCGGGTTCTGGTGAACAGGGGATGACATACTGCAGGGCATTACCAGACCTTATCTTCATAAGGCTACTACTTTTTTTTTTTTTTTTTGCTTTAATCACTATTTTATTATTATTATTTTTTTATTTCTTTTCAGGGTAACAGAATTCATTGTTTTTGCACCACACCCAGTGCTCCATGCAATACGTGCCCTTGTCAATACCCACCACCTGGCTCCCCCAACCCCCCACCCCCCGCCCCTTCAAAACCCTCAGATTGTTTTTCAGAGTCCATAGTCTCTTGGTTCACCTCCCCTTCCAATTTCCCTCAACTCCCTTCTCCTCTCCATCTCCCCATGTCCTCCATGTTATTTGTTATGCTCTGCAAATAAGTGAAACCATATGATAATTGACTCTCTCTGCTTGAGTTACTTCACTCAGCATAATCTCTTCCAGTCCTGTCCATGTTGCTACAAAAGTTGGGCATTCATCCTTTCTGATGGAGGCATAATACTCCATAGTGTATATGGACCACATCTTCCTTATCCATTAGTCCACTGAAGGGCATCTTGGTTCTTTCCACAGTTTGGCGACCGTGGCCATTGCTGCTATAAACATTGGGATACAGATGGCCCTTCTTTTCACTACATCTGTATCTTTGGGGTAAATACCCAGTAGTGCAATTGCAGGGTCATAGGGAAGTTCTATTTTTAATTTCTTGAGGAATCTCCACACTGTTCTCCAAAGTGGCTGCACCAACTTGCATTCCCACCAACAGTATAAGAGGGTTCCTCTTTCTCCACATCCCCTCCAACAAATGTTGTTTTCCTGTCTTGCTAATTTTGGCCATTCTAACTGATGTAAGGTGGTATGTCAATGTGGTTTTAATTTGAATCTCCCTGATGGCTAGTGATGATGAACATTTTTTCATGTGTCTGATAAGGCCACTTCTTTTAAGAGCAGGAGATAAGGGTAACTTTCCCAAACATATAGAAATAGACACAGAGAGTTAGACAAAAATGAAGAGACAGAGGAAAACATTCCAAATGAAAGAACAAGACAAAATCACAGCAAGAGACCTAAATGAAACAGAGATAAATAATATGTCTGATAGAAAATTTAATGTAAGAATCATAAAGACACTCATGGAACTTGAGAAAAGTGTAGAGGATCTCAGTGGGACCCTCAACAGAGAGCAGAAAACATACAAAAGAACCAGTCAGAGATGAAGAACTCAATAACTGAAATTTATTTTTTTAAGATGTATTTGTTTTAAAGTGCGTATGCACATGAGTAGGAAGAGGGGCAGAAGAAGAGAATCTTCAAGCAGACTTCCCCACTGAGTACAGAGCCTAATACAGGTCTCCATCCTATGACCGATGAGATCATGACCTGAGCTGAAACAGAGTCAGATGCTCAATGGACTGAGCCACACATGTGCCCCAATAACTGAAATTTAAGATATATGAGAGTGAATAAGCAGTAACCTAGAGGAAGCAGAAGAATGGATCAGACACCTGGAATAGTAATGCACCTGGAAGGGTGAAGATACAAGATACAAGATACAAACAGGCACAGACAGCTCCCAACATCATCAACCCAGGGAGGTCTGCACCAAGAAACATAGTAATTAAAATGGCAAAAAGAAGTGATAAAAAAAAATTTTAATCAGCAAGAGAAAAGAAAACACATGCAAGGTAAAGCCCATAAGGCTCATTTTTCAGGAGAAAATTTGCAGGTCACAAAGTAGCATAACATATTCAAAGTGCTGAAAGAAACAAACAACATTGCAGCCAAGAATACTCTATCGAACAAGGCTATCATTCAGAATAGGAGAGGTAAAGAGTTTCCCAGAGAGCAAAAGTTAAAGGAATTCATGACCACTAAGCCAACCCTTTAAGAAATACTAAAGGGACTCTTTGAGTGGAAAGAAAACACCACAAAGAGGAGTAAGAAAAGTAGGAAGCACAAAAGCAGTAAAATTAAGTATATTTATAAAAATCAGAGGATTCACAAAAGGACTTAAGGTGCGACAGCGTATACTTAAAACATGCAGTAGGGGGGAGAAGAGTAAAGAATGGATTAAACTTAAGCAACTAAAAACTTAATATAGACTACTATATGTATAAGATGTTATATATAAACCTACTGGTAACCACATACCAAAAGCCAATAATAGATATGCGAAGAAACAAAAAGAAAGGTATCCAAGCATATCTCTAAAGAAATCCAACAAACCATGAGAGAAGAGACCAAAAGAACAGAGAACTACAAAACAACTATAAAACAAGTAAAAAAAATAAGTACATACCTCTCAATAGTTACTTTAAATGTAAATGGATTAATGCTTTGATCAAAAGATATAGGGTGAGAGAATGGACAAAAAGCAGGATCCCTCTGTAGTCTCCCTCAAGAAATTTATTTCAATCTGCTCACATGCAGATTGAAAGGATGGATAGAAAGCTATTTATTATGCAAATGGAAGTGAAAAGAAAGATGGGGTAGCAATATTTCCATTAGGCAAAATAGATGGTAGAACAAAGGTTGTAACAAGAGACAAGGACTATGTATATATATAATATATAGTAAATATATAATATATGAAGGGGACAACCTAGCAAGAAGATATAACAATTGTAAATATTTATGCACCCAACATTGGACCACCCAAATATATGAAGGAGCTAGTAACAAACATAAACTAATTGATAATAATACAATAACAGGGGACTTTAACACCCCCCACTTACATCAATGGACAGATCATCCAAACACAAAGTTTAAAAAAAAAAAAAAGTGACTTTGAATAACCCAGTGGGCCAGATGGATTTACCAGATATATTCAGAACATTCCATCCTAAAACAGCAGAATACACATTCTTTTCAAGGGCACCTGGAACATTTTCCAGAAGAGATCACATTTTAGGCCACAAAGTAAGTCTCAACAAGTTAAAAAAAAAAAATGAAGTTAAAAAAGATTGAAGTCATACTATGGATTTTTTTTTTAATACTATGGTTCTTTTCTGACCACAATGATACATAATTAGAAATCAACCACAAGGAAAAAAAAATCTGGAAAGATAACAAATACATGGAGGTTAAATAACTTGCTACTATGCAATGAATGTGTAGACCAAGAAATAAAGAGGCAATTTAAAAAAATACATGGAGGCAAATGAAATTGAAAACAGAATGTTCCAAAATCTTTGGAACGCAGCAAAAGCTGTTCTAAAAGGGAAGTTTATAGCAATACAGGCCCACCTCCCAGAAGCAAGAAAAATCTCAGCCTAACCTACTCCTAAAGAAGATAAAAAAAAGAACAAACAAGACCCAAAACCAGTAAAGGGAGGAAATAAAGATTAGAGCAAAAATAAATGAAATTTAAAAACTAAAAAATTATTAAACTGATCAATGAAACAAGGAGCTGGTTCTTTGAAAACATTAAAAAAAACTGATAAAATTTTAGCTGGATTCATTTAAAAAAGAGAGGGGGCTCAAACAAATCATAAACAAAGGAGAAGAAATAACAACCAATACAACAGGAATACCAAGGATTATAGGAGACTATTATGAAAAATTACATGCCAAAGAGTTGGAAGACCTAGAAGAAATGGATAAATTTCTATAAACCTGTAACCTCTCAAAATTGAATACAGAAGAAATAGAAATTTAGACTGATCACCAGAAATGAAATTCAATCAATAATCAAATAATTCCAAACAAACAAAAGTACTGAACCAGACAGCTTCACAGGTGAGTTATACCAAACATTTAAAGAAGAGTTAATGTCTATTTTCAGACTATTCCAAATAATAGGAGAGGAGAAGAAGAAAAGTTTCCAAATTCATTCTATGAGGCCATTACCCTGATACCAAAACCAGACAAAGACCCTAGAGAAGAAGAGAACTATAGGCTGATGTCTCTGATGAATATAGATGCAACATCTTCTACAAAATACTAGTAAACAGAATCCAACAACACATTCACCAAATCACAAATCACAAAATCATTCACCACAGTCAAGTAGGACTTACTCCTCAAATGAGAGGGTGATTTAATATATGAAAATCAATCATGGTATATCAACAAAAGAAAGGATAAAAACCACATGATCATTTCAATAGATGCAGAAAATGCATTTTATGGGTATAATATCCATACACACACACACACACACACACACACAGAGTAGGTTTATAGGGAACATACTTCAACAGAATAAAGACCATATATGACAAATCCACAGCTACCATCATACTCATTGCTGAAAAACAGCTTTCCCCCTAAGGTCAAGAATAGTTCATGGATGTCCACTCTCATCACTTTTATTCAACATAGTACTAGAAGTTCTAGCCATAGCAGACAATAAAAAGAAATTAAAAGAAAACATTCAAATTGGGAAGGAAGAAGTAAAATTCTCACTATTTGCAGAAGACATGATACTATGTTTAGAAAAACCTTAAGACTCCACCAAGAAACCACTAGAACTGATAAATGAATTCATTAAAGTCCAAGATCAATGTACACAAATCTGTAACATGTCTATTCACTAATAATGAAGTAGCAGAAAGAGAAAATAAGACAACAATCCTATTTACAGTTGCACCAAAAAATAATAAAATCCCTAAGAATAAACTAACCCAAGGAAGTGAAAGACATATACACTAAAAACTGTAAAATATTGATGAAATAAACTGAAGATAACCTAAGCAAATGGAAAGACATTTCATGTTCATAGATTGGAAGAACTGATATTGTTAAAATATCCACACTACCCAAGCAATCTACAGATTTAATGCAATCTGTATCAAAATACTAACAGGATTTTTCACAGAATAAGAGCAATTCTAAAATTTCTGTAGAACTGCAAAAGAACCTGAATAGTGAAGGCAATCTTGAAAAAGACTTCTTTTGAAGGTACCACAATTCCATATTTCAAAATACACTACAGAGCTATAGTAACCAAAATAGTGTGGTATTTGTACAAAAATAGACACAGAAGTCACAGAACAAAATAAAACTCCAACAATAAATCCACAGTTACATGGTCAGTTATATTCCACAAAAGAGGTAAGAATAGGCATTGAAAAAAGACAGTCTCAACAAATGGTGTTGGAAAAATGATACCTATGTACAGAAGAATGAAACTAGACCACTTGTGTTTCAACATACACAAAAATAAACTCAGAATGCGAGACTTGAAATCATTACAGTTGTAGAAGAGCACAGTCTGTAATTCCCTGACATCAACCATAGCAACATTTTTCTAGATATGTTTCTTGAGGTGAGGGAAACAAAGCAAAAATAAACTATTAGAACTACATGCATATAAAAACACTAATTTGAAGAGATATGTGCACCTCCATGTTTATTACAGCATTATTTACAATAGCCAAGTTGTAGAAGCAGCCCAAGTGCCCATTGATAGATGAATGGATAAGGAAGAAGATATATATACACAATGGAATATTACCATTAAAAAAATGAGCTTTGCCATTTACAACAACATGACTGGATCTAGATAGTAAAGTGCTAAGTGATATAAGTCAGTCAGAGAAAGACGAAGGCCATATGATTTCACTTTTATGTAGAATTTAAGAAATAAACCAAGAAAAAAGGAGATAAACAAAAAGGAGACTCTTAACTATAGAGCACAAATCATTGGTTACCAGAAGGGTGGTGGGTAAGGTGATGGGTGAAATAGGTGAAGGGGATTAAGAGTGCACTTATCATGAAAAGCACTGAGTAATGTAGAGAATTGTTGAGTCACTATATTGGACACCTGAAACTAATATAACACTTTGTGTTTACTGGAAATAAAAATTTTTTAATCACCAAAAAATAAAAGCAAGAACAACACAGCTAGCACTAAACTTTCTAGCACCCATGAACTAGAGAAATTATGAAACTACCTTCTTGCCCTGGAAATGCCTGATGCTGCTAAATTACTCCACGTGGATGATTACACGCCATGTGCATCCCTGTATATATTTGTGTTTGCATGTGTGTGTCTTTTATCATTGTCTTTCCATTTGTATCTGAAGATGTCTTTCTAATTTTCTCCTTTATATGTCTTTCCTTTTTCTATATTTCTCTATCTCTTTTTCCATGTGAATTTCAGGGTATATTTATATTTATGAGTTATTATTTTAAAACCCTTTTCTCTAAATTTCTCTCTAGTGTTAACAATAGCTCTCTAATTTTATCTCTCTTTGCCCATCTCCTTCATATCACCTTTTTGTTCTATCTACTGACCACAAGGTCATAGAACTGAAGTACAATATGTCTTTTCCTTTTCCAGAAACAAACATACAAGTGATTTTCAGTTCAAAATAGTTGTCTTAACACATTACCTTTTATTCCTAAGCTTTAATAAAATAACATTCAGTAATATAAAAATAATACTGCATTGACATCACTGAAGGACTAGATGGGGTGTTATTCTCCGACCAAAACAATTGAGTGATGTCTGTAAGATAATAAGCCGATGGTTCCAAAATATGTTTTGGAATTTTTTAAATAGATCTCTTAAGTTATCTGAGGTCAAGAAACTGTAGGCTTGGGAAAAAAGATGACTATAAAGAGTTGGCTGTATCATGGCTTTATCAGTACCTCTTGCTAAAACGAGATGGTTTCATTATTTGTGAAGGATAAACTGGAGTACACCTCACTTGCCAAATACATTTGGTAGTCTTAATGCAAGAAATTCCAAGAATGAGTACTCAGGACTATCAAAACAGGCAAGTTCTCTATCCCACTCAGAGCTGCTAAGAGGAGAAAGAAGCTGATAACCAGAAGAGTAATTGCCAACACTTGTTAAGAAACCCCAGTAAATTTATGTGCTCCCTTTCACCTCCTGCACACACTAGCACAAAATGGCTCAGGTTCTTATAATCAGAATCTTGATTCTCTGCTATTGGAAGAGCTATTTTCACTTGGAGATAGGACATATACATGATTTCCTAACACAGAAATAAGTTAGGAAAGCTAAGAGCAGGAAGGAGGCCACACCACATGCAGTAGAAGAAATTAAAATATTAAGGGAAAGTGTTGGTGATGGGGACAAATGATTAAATTAATATAAATGTAATTATTACCCTTAAATAAATTTTTGGAGACATGAGAAATGCATTAAATCTCCTGAAAACAGTAACAGATTGCTGTAAAAAAAAAAAAAAGTCGTTTTCTAAATTCATGAAACTTAGGCACATTAATTTTAAAGAAGATGTAATAAGTAAGCTTAATATATATGAAGTCAATGAATAAACTGGGTGAAATTAAAAAAAAGACTAATAAATTATTCTAGCATTAAAAAAAAACAGAAAGGATGCAAAAGAAACATTCAGAGACAGGAAATACAGTATATTCATTATAAATCAAAGGAAGGTTTTAGAAAAGATAGAGAGGAAGTAATAGTTGTAAACATTATAGAAAAAAAATTCCTGAAGACTGATTTTCCTTAATACTTAAAGAATTTTTTGGATATCAATAAGAAAAGAAAAAAAGAAAAAAAAAAGGGAATACATAGAATCTCCCTGGTGAAATTTCAGAATACCATGAAAGAAAATCCTATCCCTCCCCCCACAAAAAAAAGTTTACTATAAAGAATAATCATCAGACAGATATCAGACTGCTCGTCTACAGTACAGATGGTAAAGGATGAGCAGAAATGTTAAACTAACATTTGAGAAAAGAGGCCAAGGAAACATGCTCAATCATGAAAGGATTTAAGAGAATTTATCCTTCTCTTTTTGCTACTTCATTATTAGTATATAGAAATTTTTAAAATGTCTGCACATTGATTTTGTATCCTGCAATGTTACTGAATTCACTTTTCAGTTCTAGTAGTTTCTTGGTGGAGTCTTAAGAGTTTTCTATATATAGTATCATATCATCTGCAAATAGTATCATATCCTCTCCTTCCTAATTTGAATGCTTTTTATTTATTTTTTTGTTGTTGTTGTCTGCTATGGCTAGGACTTCTAGTACTATGTTGAATAAGTGATGAAGTGAACATCCATGTGTTGTTCTTGACCTTAAGGGAAAGCTGTCAGTTTTTCAGCATTGAGTTGGTTATAATATGGTCTTTATTATATTGAGGTATGCTATCCTTTCTTTTTCTCCAGAGTTTTTGTCTGGTTTTGGTATCAGGGTAATGCTGGCCTCATAGAATGAATTTGGAAGCTTTCCTTCTCTATTTTTTGGAATAGTTTGAGAATAGGTATTAACACTTTTTTTTTTTTTCAGCATAACAGTATTCCTTGTTTTTGCACCACACCCAGTGCTCCATGCAATACGTGCCCTCTCTAATACCCACCACCTGGTTCCCCCAACCTCCCACCTCCCGCCGCTTCAAACCCCTCCGATTGTTTTTCAGAGTCCATAGTCTCTCATGGTTCACCTCCCCTTCCAATTTCCCTCAACTCCCTTCTCCTCTCTAACTCCCCTTGTCCTCCATGTTATTTGTTATGCTCCACAAATAAGTGAAACCATATGATAATTGACTCTCTCTGCTTGACTTATTTCACTCAGCATAATCTCTTCCAGTCCCGTCCATGTTGCTACAAAAGTTGGGTATTCATCCTTTCTGATGGAGGCATAATACTCCATAGTGTATATGGACCACATCTTCCTTATCCATTCGTCCGTTGAAAGGCATCTTGGTTCTTTCCACAGTTTGGCAACTGTGGCCATTGCTGCTATAAACATGGGGGTACAGATGGCCCTTCTTTTCACTACATCTGTATCTTTGGGATAAATACCCAGTAGTGCAATTGCAGGGTCATAGGGAAGTTCTATTTTTAATTTCTTGAGGAATCTCCACACTGTTCTCCAAAGTGGCTGCACCAACTTGCATTCCCATCAATGGTGTAAGAGGGTTCCCCTTTCTCCACATCCCCTCCAACACAGGTTGTTTCCTGTCTTGCTAATTTTGGCCATTCTAACTGGTGAAAGGTGATATCTCAATGTGGTTTTAATTTGAATCTCCCTGATGGCTAGTGATGATGAACATTTTTTCATGTGTCTGATAGCCATTTGTATGTCTTCATTGGAGAAGTGTCTGTTCATATCTTCTGCCCATTTTTTGATATGATTATCTGTTTTGTGTGTGTTGAGTTTGAGGAGTTCTTTATAGATCCTGGATATCAACCTTTTGCCTGTACTGTCATTTGCAAATATCTTCTCCCATTCTGTGGGTTGCCTCTTTGTTTCTTAACTCTTCTTTAAGCATTTGGTATAATTCTCTTGTGAAGCTGTCTGGTCATGTACTTTTTTCATTTGGAGTTTTTCTCATTCTGATTCAGCTTCATTGCTGGTAATCAATCTGTTCAGATTTTCAACTTTTTCATGCTTCAGTTTGGGTAGATTATATTTTCTAGAAATTTATTCACTTTTAGGTTTTTCAATTTGGGGACGTATATTTTTCATAATATTCTCTTACAATATTTTATATTTCTGCAGTGTTGGTTGTGTCTCTTCTTTCATTGTGATTTTGTTTATTTGAGCCCCCCCCCCCCCTTTTAAATGAGTCTGGCTATAGGTTTATCAATTTTGTTGGTCTTTTCAATAAAGCATCTCTCGTTTCTTTGATCTGTTCTATTTTTTTTTATTTCTGTATCATTTATTTTTGCTCTAATTGTTATTATTTCCTTCCTTTTACTAGTTTGTTCTGGTTTTGTGTTTTGTTCTTTTTTTCTAGCTCCTTTAGGTAAGGTTTGTTTGAGATTTTCTTGCTTCTGGAGGTAGGCCTGTATTGCTATAAACTTCCCTCTTAGAACAGCTTTTCTGTATCCCAAAGATTTGGGATTGTTGTGTTTTCATTTTTATTTATTTCCATGTAATTTTTTAATTTATTCTTTGATTTCTTGGTGAAACTATTTATTGTTTAGTAGCATGTTATTTAACTCCCATGTATTCGTGCTTCTTCCAGATTTTTTTCTTGTGGTTGAATTCTAATTGCATAGCATTGTCAGAAAAGAAGCATATTGTGACTTTTAATTTTTTTTTTAAATTCTTGAGACTTGTTTTATGGCCTAAAATGTGATCTCTTCTGAAAAATGTTCCATGTCCACTTGAAAAGAATGTGTATTCTGCTGTTTTAGGATGGACTGTTCTGAATATATCTGGTAAATCCCCCTGGTCCAGTGTGTCATTCCAAACCACTGTTTTCTTGTTGATTTTCTGTTTGAAGGATCTATCAATAATGTAAATAGGGTGCTAGAATCCCCTAATATTTTTGTATTACTATTGATTAGTTCCTTTATGTTTGTTATTAGCTGCTTTATGTATCTGAGTGCTCCCATATTGGGTGCATTAATATTTACTATTGTTACATCTTCTTGTTGGGTTGTTCCCTTTAATTATTATAGAGTGCCCCTATTTATATCTTGTTAAGTCTTTGTTTTAAAGTCTATTTTGTTTGATATAAGTATTGCTTCCTCAGCTTTCTTTTGACATCAGTTTGTATGGTAAATGTTTCTTCATCCCCTCATTTTCCATCTGCAGGTGCCCTTAGGTCTGAAATGAGTCTCTTGTAAGTAGCATACAGATATGTCTTGTTTTTTTAATCTACTCTGTCACCCTATATCTTTTGATGGGAGTGTTTAGTCCGTGTACATTCAAGGTATTTATTGATAGATATATATGTACTGTCATTTTGTTACTGGTTTTGTTGTTATGTTTTGTAGTTTTTTTCTAATCCTTGCTCTCTTTCATGGTTTGTTAGCTTTCTTTACTAATATACTTGGATTCCTTTGTCTTTATTCTTTGCATATCTATTATTAGGTTTTGATGTATGATTAACATTCAGTTTATAGATAACTTTTTTTCAGTTTATATGTAACATTTTGTGCATATAGCAATGTATATTAAGTTGATGGTTACTTAAGTTTGAAACCATTCTTTACTCCTTCCCCCCCCCCCCCGCCGACATGTTTTAGGTACATAGTGTCATATTTTATATCCTTTTATTTTGTGAATCCCTTAATTGATTTTTACAGATATACTTAGGTTTACTACTTTTGTGCTCCAACTTTTCCAACTCTCACACATGGTCTTTCCTTTACACTCAGAGAATTCTCTTTACTATTTCTTTTAGGGCTAGTTTAGTGGTCATGAACTCCTTTAAGTTTTGTTTGTCTGAGAAACTTTCTCCCTCTATTCTGAAAGATAACCTTGATGGATAGTATATTTTGGTTGCAGATTTTTTCCCCCAACATATTGACTATATCATGCTACTCTCTTTTGGCCTGCAAAGTTTCTACTGAAAAATCTGCACATGGCTTTATGGCCTTTCCCTTGCATGGAACTAACTTTTTTGCTCTTGCTGTTTTTAATTTATTTTCTTTAGCTTTGCCATTTTAATTACTATGTTTCTTGGTTGGACCTCCTTGGGTTGATTTTGTTGGGGGATCTCTGTGCCTCCTGGATCTGGATATCTGTTTCCTTCCTCAGATTAAGGAACTTTTCAGCTATTATTTCTTCAGATAAATTCTCTGCCACCTAGTCTCTCTCTTCTCTTTTGGGGATCCCTATACTGCAAATGTTATACTTTACGGAGTCACTGATTTCCCTAAGTCTATTCTCATTTGCATAATTCTATTTCCCTCATTTGGTCAGCTTGATTACTTTCCATTACTACATCTTTTAGGCCATTAATTCATTCCTCTGTTTCCTCTATCATGCTATTTATTCTGATAGGTTTATTTTTAATTTCATTTATTGTCTTCTTCATCTCTGATTTTTTAAAGTCTTTTTGTTAAGGGTCTCACTGATATCCTTTATTCCTTTCTCAAGTCCTGTGAGTATCATTATAATCATCAATTTAAACTCTCTATCCAATATATTACTTATAACCATTTACTTATGTCTCTTGCTATAGCTTTGTCCTTTTCTTTCATTTGGGTATATTCCTCTGTCTCCTCATTTTGTCTAACTGCCTGTCTGCTTCTGTGTGCGAAAGGTCAGCTATGTCTCTAGCTCTTGTCAGTAATGGCTTTATGAATAAGAGCTCCTATAGTCCCCTGCTGTACAATGTTCCCTGTTGCCTAGGCCCTGGAGCTTCAGAGTGTCTCCTATGTGCATGGTATGTGCCCAGCTGTTGATTCCTGAGCATTTTTTTCCTTCAGTCCAGTTGTCTGCAGAGCATCTCTGCTTGTTGTGTGTAGTGTTTGGTCCTTGGGTGAGTGAGCCTCATTTTAACAAGGTGTACACTGGTCTGCTTGTGAAATAAGACCTCTACTGCTGCCAGAACTGAGGTCCCACAAGATGTACTGGTTGTGAGATGAGATGTTAGTGAAGTTTGGGTGTGTCTCCTGGGGGAGGGCACCAGAATCACGGGGACAGAGGCAAGGGTGACTGGAAAGGGCACATTCACGGAAGCATGGAAAGGCAAGGTTTGGTGTAAGCAAGTTAGGTAGCAAGTGATGGCACTATGCTAGTTGCTACAGATGGCCTTGTATTTATGCTAAGATGTTGGGGAGGGAAATAGTGTCTGTCAACTCCTTTGTTCCTGGAGGGGTCTTTCCAGGACACTGTCTGTCCAGACTATATTCTATGTTGAGTAAATAATGCTCCCTCCTGTATGGCCTCAGCATTTTTCAAACTGCTGCTTCTGTGCATTATCTCTGTTGGCTGCTTTTATGCTGTCTCTATAAGGGTGAGGACTCTACTTCCTAATGCCCTTGGGATTTTCCCAGAATCAAGCCTGTTGATTTTTTATAATTCCAGTTTTTACATCCTGCTGGTTGTAAGAAAGCTCAAATTTGGCCCCCTTTCAAAGCCAAATGTTATGGGGATTCCTCTTCTCTTTGTGGGCCCCAGCGTGTAACAGTTTTTTCTCACCCTTCACTGCAGACCAGCTTCCTCCCAGCTGTGGACAGCCACAGTCTGTTTCACTCTCAAACCATGTCTTCCTCCTTTCCTACTTTCTTTGATGTGGCCCTCTCTACATTTAGTTATGGAGTTTGTTTTGCTTGTTTTGGGGTCATTTTCTGGATTATTTACCCTGATGTGAGTGTTATCTAGTTGTATTTGTGCAACAAGGCAAGCTTATGGTCCTTTTACTCTGCCATCTTCCTACTATGAAAAATTATGTGCCAAAAAAATTGGACAACCTAGAAGAAATGGATAAATTCCTAGAAACATATAATATTCCAAAACCAAATCAAGAAGAAACAGAAAATCTAAATAGACTGATTAATAGTAACAAAATTGAATAGGTAATAATAAGATAACTCCCAACAAACACAAGTCCAGGACTAGATAGCTTCACATAGGAATTTTATCAAACATTTAAAGAAGAGTTAATACTTATCCTCCTAAGATTATTCCAGAAAAATAGAAGAGGAAAGAAAGTTTCCAAATACATTCTCTGAAGCCAGCATTACCCTGATACCAAAACCAGATATAGACACTACAAAAAAGAAAACTATATGTCTCTGATCAACATAGACCAGAAATCCTCAACAAAATATTAGCAAAGTATATTAAAAAATTCATTATCCAAATTATTCACCACAATCAAGTGGGATTTGGGGTCAATATATCACAAACACTGTAAACACCACATTAACAAAATGAGAGATAAAAAATCACATATTTTCAACAGATAAAGAAAAAGTATTTGATAGAACTCAACCTCTGTTCATGATGAAAATTCTCAAAAAAGTAGGATTAGAGGGACTATACCTCAACTTAATAAGGGCCATATATAAAACTCACAGCTACCATCATACTCAGTGGTGGGAAATTGAAAGATTTTCCTTTAAGATCAGAAATAAGATCACTTTTATTCAACATAGTACTGGCTACAGAAATCAGACAAGAAAAAGAAATAAAGGGCTTCCAAAATGGTAAGGAAGAACTAAAATTTTCACTATCTGCAGAGGACATACATAGAAAATGCTAAAGACACCACCAAAAAACTACTAGAAGTAAAAGCTATATTTTAAAGTCATCCATTATGCCTGACAAAAAGACAAAACAGAGAACACTGAGTAAATGGAAAGAAATATGATATCTGGAGGTACGATTCACTATTATAAAAATATCAATTCTCAAATTAATCCATGATTTCAAGTAGCTTCAATTAACTTCTTATGGGAAATGGAGGTTTTCTTTTCTTTAACTTTATGTTGAGATGATTTTAAATTTGTAGAAGAGTGTACAAATATAATACAGAATTCTCATATACTTTTCACTCAGCTCCCCCTTAATTTTGTACCTAAAGTTAGAATATTTATCACAAGGAAGAAATTAGGGGCACCTGGGTAGCTTGGTCAGTTAAGGATCCACCTCTTGATTTTAGCTAAGGTCACGATCTCAGGATTGTGAGATTGAGCCCTTTATCGGGCTCCATGGTGGGTATAGAACCTGCTTGGGATTCTTTCACTCCCTTTCCCTCTTCCCCTCCCCCACTTAAAAAAAGTAAGAAATTAACCTTAGTATATGCTAATAATTTAAGTAGAAAACGTCTGAGATTTCACTGATTTTTTAATTAATAATTTGTCTTCTTCCAGGGTTTAATATAGGATACTACACTGAATTTAGTTATCATTTCTCCTTAGTCTCCTTTAAGACTAAAGACACTCATTTTTTTCCTTTGTCTTTTGTGACCTTGATACTTTGAAGAATCAATTATTTTGTAGTCTGTCCCTCAATCTGGGTCTGTCTGAATCTTTTTTTTTTTTTCCCATTAGATTGTTGTTCTCCATTATTGGGAAGGATACCACAGAGGTGATATCCTTTTTTCAGCATATCACCTCAGGGGTACATGAGGTTGACAAAACACTAGTTATATTAACCTCAATTCTTTGATTAAGGGGTATCTGCTAGGATTCTGAACTCTAATTATTTACCCCTTTGTAGTTAAAATTTATAATATATAATGTTTGAGTATTGTTTAAGCTTTATAGTATCTACTAAAAACATTGTTTTCCAACATTACTTAATCAGATCTTTAAAATTATTTAATTATAATCATGTGATTCATTTTTTCTCCCTCAGCACACTTAATTTGTCTCTCCTTAAACTTTCATCCATTAGTTTGGAATCCTTTGGTGGCTCTTGCCTATAGTAATTACTGTAGTACTCTATTCCAACAGTGATTTTCAGTTACCTCCATTTCTTCTGCATTTGTCAGTTGGTATTTGTCATAGGAAAGAGTTGTCATGTTATTTGTTTTTCATCTTCATTTATATCCATATAATATGGATTAATGAATATTTTATTATTTGGAGTATAATACAATATTATAATTTAATTATTTACTTTGTTGCTCAAGATGTTCAACCTTTGGCCATTGGAAGCCTTCAGGTGGGGTTTGTGAACTTCTGATACTTTCGTTTTCCATTTTTAGCACTTCCTTGCTTCCTGGCACCACAAGATGCTTTGGGTTCAGCTTGTATTTTGTATGGTCTGGTTTTGGACTAAACCAGTTCTCCAGAGTTCTCACACTAAAGAATAGTTTTTAGAAACTAAGTAAAGTCATTGCTACTGGGGTCTTACTACTTCTAGTCCTGTCAGTAGATAGTGTTAACACACACACACACATGCACACGCGTGCGCGCGCACACACACACACATACACTTCTATCCAACTTACGTGTATGTTTTAACCATACATCTGTATTGACGCCTTTGCTTCTTACTAACACTACAGGGTTCATTCTACTATCTTCCTTTCATTAATTGTAGTAACTTACTCTGGTTCTTCTTATCTACAGTACATTTATTTGTTTCTCCAGGTATAAAAATGAAGTAGAATTAGAATTTTGAACTCATATTTCTGTGAAAAACAATGTACCAACTACAGTACAGTATTTGAGTACAGGGTTGTTGTTGTATCCAAAGTATTATTTTCTAAATTATATTAATTATCTTATTTCCTACCATTCCTTTTAGTATGATTATGTGATTTATTTATAATGCAGTTAGATTCATTAATTTTTATTCTATCTTTCTCCTCCCCCAGTCCCACATACATGCTGGTTGACTTATGTTTTAAAAGTTCATATGCATGGGACACCTGGGTGGCTCAGTTGGTTAAGCAGCTGCCTTCGGCTCAGGTCATGATCCCAGCGTCCTGGGATCGAGTCCCACATTGGGCTCCTTGCTCAGCGGGGAGCCTGCTTCTCCCCCTGCCTCTGCCTACCACTCTGTCTGCCTGTGCTCATGCTCTCTCTCTCTTTCTCTAACAAATAAATAAATAAAATATTTAAAATAAAATAAAATAAAATAAAAGTTCATATGCAGTGAGTTTTACACTTAGTGGTTTGTATTTCTCTGAAAAATGTATACAGTCATGTAACCACCACAGTTCCCTCAACAGTTTCTTCTGTAGACAACTCTTCTCCTTAACCCCCAACCTAGCAACTATGTTTGCCTTCTCCAAAGTATCAGGTAAATGGAATTATGTACTATGTAGCTTTTTGGGTTTGACCTCTTTAATTTATCAAGATGTATTTTCTGATTCATGCATGTCATGTGAGTTCATAGTTTGCTATTTTTATTACTGAGTAATATTCTACTGTATGGGTATTCCATACATTGTTTATTCACCAGTTGAAAGAGATATGGGTTTCCCCCCCAGTTTTTGGTGCTTATCAGTAAAGTTCCTGTAAGTATTTGCATACAGCTTTTTGTGTTAACATGGTTTTTATTTCTTCATGGTAGATAACTAGGAGTGGGATAGTTGCATATTAAGTTCATAAGAAATTGGCATAGTATTACCAAATTGACTCTAGCATTTTGAATTCCCACTAACAACTTATGAGAGTTCCAGTTGCTCCACATTCTTCTCAGCACACACTACGACAAGTTTTTGTTTTTTCTTTTTTTAGACATTGTAATAAGTGTGTAGTATTACCACATTGCAGTATTAATTTGCATTTCCCTATTTACTAATTTTGAACATGTTTGCAGCTATCTTACTGAAGGATGTGTTTAAGTCTTTTACTCATTTTTTATCCGATTGTCCATTTTTTTCATTAAGTTTTGAGGGCTTTTATATATTCTGTATGCAAGTCCTTTTCAGAATTCTGATACATGCTCCCTGTCTATGTCTTGTCATTTGTTTTCTTAAAAGTCTCTTTCATGTAGAAAAATTAATTATAAAGAAGTCCAATTTATTGTTTCATTTGTGGAATTTTGAAGCTATGTATAAAACTTCTTTACTTAACCCAATGTCATGCAGATTTTCTCTGGCAATTTTTGATTATTCTTGTTTCTTAATGGAGATAGAGAAGATGCCCAGAATTTCTTGCCTTCTCACACAGCTGCTTTTTCCTATAAAACATACTCCTTAGGGCTTGGTTCAATCTTTTCTGTGAGTATACCCCAAGAGGTTCATGGAGAGAGAACCTCTAACAACACATAGACAATTTCTATGGTCTCTATTGGTTCCACACTATTCTGCAGGCCAACACTTACCTTTACCAGTTTTTCAAATATTCTAGCTTAACTTTTATTACTGTATCTGGTTCGTATCTACCTCAGATGAGTGAATGCTTGCTCTCCTCTCTCCCTGTAGGGACCGTCTCTCCTTAGGTATTTGAGACTATTCATTGGAATTCAACTCTCTGATGGGCTCAGAAAAAAGTAATAAATTTGAAGTTAATCTGGCTCTTTTTTATAGCAAGTGTGGGTGTGATCTCCTTTTGCTTCTGTATCTCAGGTGGAAGCTGGAATTTAAGAAACCAGAATACTTGATTGCCTATAAACTAAAGAAACTAGCCAAGAAGAATTTTAAAAAGAGCAATAAGGCAAGAGTTTCCTTCAAACATTTAAAGTTACCGTATTATGTTTTAAATAATATTTTATTATGTTATATAGCTACCTTAAATGAAACAGTGTGAGTTGGGTAGAGAAATAAGCATGATATATCAATGGAACAGAATTGATTTTTCAGAAACAGACTACAAATATGATAACTTAATATATGATAAAGAAGATAATTCAAATCACCAGAGACACATATTGTTTACTAAAAGATTTAGGGACAATTGGCTATCTATTAGAATAATAAATTAAATTTTCTATATTACAACATTCACAATATATTCCAAAAATACTTAAGATCTAAATATAAAGGAAATTAACAGTAAAGGTATTATATGTATAAAATTATAGGAGAATGTTTTTGTAATTTTGACATAGAAACTGTTTTTATTTATTTATTTATTTTTAATTTCTTTTCAGCGTAACTGTTTTTGCACCACACCCAGTGCTCCATGAAATACATGCCCTCCTTAATACCCACCACCTGGCTCCCCCAACCTCCCACCCCCTGCCCCTTCAAAACCCTCAGGTGGTTTTTCAGAGTCCATAGTCTCTCATGGTTCACCTCCCCTTCCAATTTCCCTCAACTCCCTTCTCCTCTCCATCTCCCCATGTCCTCCATGTTATTTGTTATGCTCTGCAAATAAGTGAAACCATATGATAACTGACTCTCTCTGCTTGACTTACTTCACTCAGTATAATCTCTTCCAGTCCTGTCCATGTTGCTACAAAAATTGGGCATTCATCCTTTCTGATGGAGGCATAATACTCCATAGTGTATATGGACCACATCTTCCTTATCCATTCGTCCGTTACCCCAAAGATACAGATGTAGTAAAAAGAAGGGCCATCTGTACCCCAATGTTTATTGCAGCAATGGCCACGGTCGTCAAACTGTGGAAAGAACCAAGAAACAGTGTTTCTAAGGATGACACAAAACCCAGACACTACAAAGAAAAAGACTAAAAATTCTCACCATCGAATAATATTTTAGAAATGTCTGTATAACATGATACACTACAAATGGAGTTTTAAAAACAGGTACAAGACAGGAAAAAACATTTTCTTCTTTTAGCTTTTTCTATAAGACTCCACAAGTTAATAAAATTACCAATTAGCCAAGTAAAATAATTGGCAAAAGATATAAATTGACAATTCACAGAATTGAAATGGCCAATAAACAAAGAATAAGATACTGAACTTTCTGACAATCAGAAAGAAAAAATGAAAATGATAAGATAGCAGTTTTCTCAAAAGAATGGCAATTTTTAAAGAAGCATATGAACAATTCTTGTTGATGACAGTGAAAGGACCTGGAACTTTTATGTTCTATTGATGAGGAAGTATGTTTAAAATGCCTTTTAAGGATTTCCTGGGTGGCTCAGTGGATTAAGCATCTGCTTTCAGCTCAGGTCATGATCCCAGGGTCCTGGGATGGAGCCCCACATCAGGACAGAGTCCTGCATCAGGATTGAGCCCTACATTAGGCTCCCTGCTCCTCAGGGAGCCTTCTCCCCCTCACTCTGCCAGCTTGTTCTCTATCCGCCCACTGCCACTTTCTCTCTGTGTCAAATAAATAAATAAAATCTTAAAAAAAAAATAAAATAAAATGCCTTTTAGGTGTTAACTAAACAGTAGCTTTCAGACTTTCACATATACATATTTTTTTAAAGCCTGGATTCCTTTCATCACAAGAAACAAGTCCTATTTAAACTTGCTTATGCAATTCAAACAAATTATTGACTATTTCAACTGAAAATTTCAGTTGAAAGGAATTCAGCAAAGGAACAATAGCCTTAAGCTCAGTCAGGAAGCGCCCATTTCCTACTGATCTTCAGCTTTCCCATCTGTCCTAGAGTTACCTCCCACTGTGATCCTGAGATGGTATTATAAGCTAAATTATATCCTCAAAATTTATATGTGGAAGTTCTAACCCTAAGTATCTCAGAATGTGACTGTATTTAGAGATATGGTCTTCGGAGAATTAGTTAACATGAGGTCTTCAGAGTGGACCCTAATCCAGTATGACTGGTATCCTTACAAGAAGTGAAAATTTGGATACAACACAACACACGCAGAAGGAAGGCAACATAAAGACCCAAGGAGAGGATAGTTGTCTATAAACAAAGAAGAAAGGCCTGGGTTAGATTCTTCCTTCACAGTCTTTACAAGGAACCGAATTTGCTGACACCTTGCTCTTGGACTTCTAGCCTTCAGACTATTGAGAAAATAAATTTCTGGTGTTCAAGCCACCCAGTTTGTGGCACATTTTTATCACAGCCCTAGCAAAACTAATACAAATGGCATCAACATCTCCCAGATCTATATAATTCCTGTATGTGTACAGTAAGAAAGAATAAGTATCTTAGAATTCCTATCAAAATCCTTGGGTTTCATTTTGATTAGAACAGTTCTAAGATATGTGCTATCCTCTATGTCCATCGTTGTGATCTGAGTTATTAAATGAGCTCCCTGCCTTAGCCTACATCCTAAGCTCCACTTCTTTTGCAGTCTGATGCCCCACCACCCAAAAAGGTTGAATGGAATAGGAGGGCTATTGCAAATAGAGGACAAGGAATGGATGCCAGGCAAATGTTTTCTCTGTTTTTCATCCCACAACTCCTCTTCTCACTAACAAGAGGAAATAGTGACATATATGTCTAAAAGGCTTGTATGAACTTTTTATTAGGACATTCTTTCTTACAGTGAAAAAGTAGGATCAACTTCAATGCCAGCCAGAAGAATGGCTTATCTGTGATGAAACCACAGAATGGATTAGCATGTCTTCTATGCAAATGTTAAAAAAAAAAAAAAATTACACTTACATGGTTTTAAATGGAAAGATCTCTATGACCAAAATGGAAAATGTAACCTGTACACAGTAGTTATAAAATGATGATAGTTAACAAAAAACCAAACCCATTATATTTTGGCATATACATACAGGCATGTATATATATTTTAAAAATGTCTAGGATACCTACCTAACTGGCAACAGTGGTTATGTCAGAGGAGGGGTCTGGGATTCGTAGGATTAACTATGGGGACTTTTGCTTTATTTATGTTTTTTTTTTTTTTTTATCATTTGTGAGAATACATTCAAGTAATTAGTATTTGTAAAACTAAAAATAATAAAGTGCTTGGTATCATATCTGGAATACAGAGAGCACCTATTAAATATTAGCAGTTACTACTATCATTAAGGATAGGTGAGAACTTCCCAAATCAGATTCTTGTTGACAGGTATACGCTGGACAAGGGAAAACTGCTTGACGAGAGGGCCAGGCAACCACATGACCTATACATTATCTGTAGGTGTGTGGATATAAATGCACAATACAAAGGGAGAAGGCACTTCATCATGCTGGTAACTGTGATTACCATTGGGGATAATGAAGTAGGGAAGAAATGAAGGCAGATTTCATTTTTATCCTTTTATATTTTTTAACTTTTCATAAACATACATCATTTTACTATTATTTGAAGTAATCAAAATTATATAATCCCTTATAGCTTCCTTATAATCTGTATCTTCATTGATTTAAAAACTAATCCCAACAAAGAAGAGCAATTTGCAAGAGCATTTATTGAGTCCTGTTTGTGTTCCTATATTCTGGGCAATTGAATGAGAATGAGAATTGTTTGTCAAACGGGGACCAGCTGGGATTCTCTGGCTGACTCCCAGGCGCAACTGTGAAGAAACGGATATTGGGTGCTCTCCCACCTCGTCAGGAGCAGCGTTTCTCCTGTCTGCTCTTGGCACCCCCTACCATCCTGTGCCCTGCTAAGGTGCTAACTGACAACTGACAGATTTTACTAAGAACTTACTCTTCTCGGTAATAGTACTTGCATTTTTAAAAGTTGACTTAAAAGACTAAAACAAAGCCACTCAAACTTCTGAGATTGAGGCATAAAGTTCCTTTACAATAGCCAGTTCATACTACAAGTCTCTTATCTTTAAAGCAAATAAACAAATGCTCTCTTGACAACTGAGTTCCCTAGCTACCAACCAAGGGTAATCAATTTTTATGCAAAATTCACAATAGAACAGTTGTCTCTTCTACTAACCTCCCAGTCAGTACAACTCCAAAGTAATCTGGTTTTCATCTTCTCTCCTGAAACTACTCTCTTTAGGGTTGCTATCAAGATCTAATTGCCATTGTGAGGGACTTTTTTTTTTTTTCTTCAATTTAATTCAGTAATCTCTAGGAGCGTGGTGTTAGCATTTGTCTTGGTTTTTAATTTGTCTGTTTATCTGTCTCCTCACCTTAATGGTGAGCTTCTTAATGTGTGAATCTCTGATCCATTAATCTTTGTATCATTATTGTTTTTATAATACTTAACCCATGGTAATGCTGAAAATAGATGTACTATTTGATTCCTGCTGGAAGACTGGGTGATTTGGGAGTCTTAGTGCTGATCACATGAGAGGAATGAATTAAATAAGTCAATTAAATAAGTCCACCTTGACAGGTGGAGGGAATGTTAGACTGGGGAGATAATTTGAGCAGGTACATTCTCCTAGTAGCTCTTCCACAGTGCTACTTATCCACTCTTCAGGTGGTCTCTGATTAAACAAATTAGGAAGATACGAAGGTATAGCTTTGTGCAAGAAGCACAATTCCTTGAGATTTGGTTGAAAGAGAGGAGCTGCATTTCCTTCATAACATTGGGTAAAATACAGGAATGAGAGAGAAGAGTGTTATTCCAAGATTACAGCAAGAATATAACTTCAGTGTCCAAGTTGTTTTTCATACATTATTCTTAGGTCTATCTGCCAACCACACAGGGCAGATCTCTTCCATACTGTAAATACACTTAAATATTAAAACAATGGAACTGAAGATGGCTTTAAGTAACTTTTATCACCTTTCCAAGCAAGACTTGGGCTATGCAAAAGAGATAGGTACAGGATTTTTAGCTTTGAATGTGAGTTTTCAAAATGCTATAAATAAAAAATACCACTTCTAAACATTATCCCACCCCTCATACATCTCCTGTACTTATTGACTCATGTTCCTATTGTTTTAGTCTCTCTATGGTGCAGATCACGTTTTGGACAGTGCTAGGAAGGGGTAATGAGTGGTGGAGTGGAGGAAGGATTTCACTAATTCTGCATACAGGTGGTAACTGTGCTTAAGAAGCACTGACCGACTTTCTCCGAACACTTCTAAATTTAGAATAATTACAGGTTTAGCCTGCTCTGTAACAGAAATAAAACCATTGTAATAGAAATGTGTCATAAGATCAATGTCTTCTACTTCTAAAAGTAACATCTTTGCTGTGCCACTGTGTTTGTTTTGGCTTTGGAAGCTGAGTCCTTTATCAAACAGTAGGAGACTATTATCTTGTGGTAATGTATTTTGATTCTATTGTTGTTATCTGAAAACTGGCTTTCTCTGGGCCCATCTTTCTGGTATGTTTGTTTAATGACATGTTTAAAAATCTTTGTAAGAGCTGTATTAAAATGACAGATATTTTATATTGCCAACATAAACCACAATCTTCAAGGCTGATGATAAACTCCATCTTGGTCTCAGCTACTATATGCTTTAAAGCTCTTAGCTGCTTTTCAAATGCTGGCATAGTTGTCAATCATTCTGTATCATGCTTAGAGTTTGTGTGAGGAAGCCATTTGTCAAATTGCAGCCTTCTAGACTCAAAGAACATTTACCAAATGCTTTCAGATAAAATACCACCTTACTCTGTAAAATACTGGGAAATGTCTAAGGAGAAGAAATTCCTAAGGGAAACAAAAATTACAGGGGAGAGAAGTAACAACACATTTCTCCATTCTCTGTTAAACTTTTGATAAGAACTAAGAATAGCTCTTAATTCTGTTTTTGATTTTTTTTGTTATTCTAGATAGATAAACAGTTACCACATTGGTGGACTCTCTTCAGATTTTCCTCATATTCTATCATCTTTTCCCCTCCTTTTGGTAGACCCTACTTCTCTATAGCCAGAAGGTCCAGAATGGCTGAGATGGTAAAAGGAAAGTGAATATTCCTTTTTCCCCCCAAACACTACAACCAGTCCCCTACTCTAGATTGCTCATAACTGGTCCCATCAGTCTCATAATATTTTCATAAATCTTCTTTATACTTACCCTTCTAATCCTGTTATTTTAGTTGAATATGCAGAAGACTCAGACTGATCTTCCTTGTGAAGTGCCAATTCAAATGTTTATTATTATCACCTTTAACCTATAAGATCCAAGTCCATGGCTGCCAACCAGAGGATAGCATATATGCACTAAGCAGTGTGTGAAAACTGAATAATACATCTCACAATACATATTATGTATGTTTATATATCATGATATAAAATTATTATTTTCAAGTATATGATTGCAGTAGGTAAAGCAATATGTGACAAGTTAATAGCTTCTATGTTCAGAGGTGGGAATTGCAAGTCATCTCAGAGAAGAGTTCTCTCATTATGGGAGGATTTACTTCAGTGAATCTTCCAAATTAAGCAGTTGTAGAGTAAGAAAGTTCTATTGTTCTGGAAGAATCTCTTAGAAGCATTTTTGGCATCTGACTCTTGGTTTTCAGAGTTGTCTTTTTGAGAGAAGGATGACCTATGACTTCATAGGATATGTTTTGAAGCTTTTTTTCATCATCTATTTTAGAATATTTTGAAGAGAAGAGGTATTAAGTCTTCTATAGTTTTTGGTAAAATTCACCTGTGAAAATATTTGGTTGTGGACTTCTGTTTACTGGGTTTTTTGATTACCAATTTAATTTTATTTCTACTTACAAATCTTTTCATGTTCCTTTTTCCTTCAAATTCCATTTTGGAAGATTGTATGTTTCCAGAAATTTATCTATTTCATCTAAAATTCCCAATTTTGGCATCTAATTTCTGATAGTAGTCTCTTATAGTCCTTTTTATTCCAGTGGTGTCAGTTGTTGCTTCTCTTATTTCATTTTCCGATTTTATTTGGCTCTTCTCTCTTTCTTGATTAGTCACACTAAAGCTTTATCAATACCATTTACATTTTCAAAGAAGCAGGCTCTTGGTTTCCTTGTTTTTTTTTTTTTCCTTTTCCTTTTTTTTTTTTTTGTTTGTTTGGTTTTCAGTCTCAGTTTATTTCTGGTCTGTTCTTTATTATTTTCTCCTACTAACTTTTTTTTTTTCTTTTTTAGTTCTTTTAGTTGTAAGGTTACATTGTTTGAGATTTTTGTTTCTTTGTTTCTTGAAATATGTCTGTATTGTCATATATTTCCCTCTTAGAACTGTTTTAGCTTCTTCCGAGAGACTTTGGGCCATTGTGTTTTAATCTTCACATTCTCCTGTGTATTTTTTTTTATATTTCCTCATTGTCCTATTAGTTGTTTAAACTCCATATGTTTGTGTTTTTTCCAGTTTTTTCTTGTGATTAATTCCTAGTTTCATACCATTATGGTTGGAAAAAATGCTTGATTTGATTTCAATTTTCTTAAATTTATTGAGATTGGTTTTGTGGCTTAGCAAGTCATCTGTCCTGGAGAATGTCTCATGTGCTCTTAAAAAGAATGTGTATTCTACAATTTTTAGATGGAATGTTCTGTATGTATCTATTAAGTCCATCTGGTCTAACGTGTCATTCAAAGCCACTGTTTCCTTATTGATTTTCTGCCTTGATGATCTTTCCATTGATGTCAGTAAGGTGTTAAAAGTCCTCTGTTATTGGGGCACCTGTGTGGCTCAGAGGGTTAAAGGCCTCTGCCTTCAGCTCCGGTCATGATCCCAGGGTCCTGGGATTGAGCCCGTCATCAGGCTCTCTGCTCTGCGGGGAGCCTGCTTCCTCCTCTCTCTCTCTGTCTGCCTCTCTGCTACTTGTGATCTCTGCCTGTCAAATAAATAAATAAAATCTTTTTTTTTTTCTTAATTTTATTTTTTATAAACATATATTTTTATCCCCAGGGGTACAGGTCTGTGAATCGCCAGGATTACACACTTCACAGCACTAAATATAGCACATACCCTCCCCAATGTCCATAAACCCACCCCACACCCAATCCCCCTCCCCGCATCAACCCTCAGTTTGTTTTGTGAGATTAAGAGTTACTTATGGTTTGTCTCCCTCCCAATCCCATCTTGTTTCATTTACTCTTCTCCTACCCCCTTAACCCCCCATGTTGCATCTCCTCTCCCTCATATCAGGGAGATCATATGATAGTTGTCTTTCTCCAATTGGCTTATTTCACTAAGCATGATACCCTCTAGTTCTATCCACGTCGTTGCAAATGCCAAGATTTCATTTCTTTTGATGGATGCATAGTATTCCATTGTATATATATACCACCTCTTCTTTATCCATCCATCTGTTGATGGACATCTAGGTTCTTTCCATAGTTTGGCTATTGTAGACATTGCTGCTATAAACATTCGGGTGCACATGCCCCTTCAGATCACTACGTTTGTATCTTTAGGGTAAATACCCAGCAGTGCAATTGCTGGGTCATAGGGTAGTTCTATTTTCAACATTTTGAGGAAGCTCCATGTTGTTTTCCAGAGTGGCTGCACCAGCTTGCATTCCCACCAACAGTGTAGGAGGGTTCCCCTTTCTCCGCATCCTTGCCAGCATCTGTCATTTACTGATTTGTTAATTTTAGCCATTCTGACCGGGGTGAGGTGATATCTCATTGTAGTTTTGATTTGTATTTCCCTGATGCCGAGTGATAGGGAGCACTTTTTCATGTGTCTGTTGGCCATCTGGATGTCTTCTTTGCAGAAATGTCTGTTCATGTCCTCTGCCCATTTCTTGATTGGATTATTTGTTTTTGGGTGTTGAGTTTGCTAAGTTCTTTATAGATTTTGAACACTAGCCCTTTATCTGATATGTTGTTTGCAAATATCATCTCCCATTCTGTCAGTTGTCTTTTGGTTTTGTTAACTCTTTCCTTTGCTGTGCAAAAGCTTTTGATCTTGATGAAATCCCAATAGTTCATTTTTGCCCTTGCTTCCCTTGCCTTTGGCGATGTTCCTAGGAAGATGTTGCTGTGGCTGCGGTCGAAGAGGTTGCTGCCTGTGTTCTCCTCAAGGATTTGGATGGATTCCTTTCTCACATTGAGGTCCTTCATCCATTTTGAGTCTATTTTCATGTGTGGTGTAAGGAAATGATCCAATTTCATTTTTCTCCATCTGGCTGTCCAATTTTCCCAACACCATTTACTGAAGAGACTGTCTTTTTTCCATTGGACATTCTTTCCTGCTTTGTCAAAGATTAGTTGACCATAGAGTTAAGGGTCTATTTCTGGGCTCTCTATTCTGTTCCATTGATCTATGTGTCTGTTTTTGTGCCAGTACCATGCTGTCTTGATGATGACAGCTTTGTAATAGAGCTTGAAGTCCAGAATTGTGATACCACCAACTTTGGCTTTCTTTTTCAATATTCCTTTGGCTATTCGACATCTTTTCTGGTTCCATATAAATTTTAGGATTATTTGTTCCATTTCTTTGAAAAAAATGGATGGCATTTTGATAGGAATTGCATTAAATGTGTAGATTGCTTTAGGTAGCATAGACATTTTCACAATATTTATTCTTCCAATCTATGAGCATGGAACATTTTTCCATTTCTTTGTGTCTTCCTCAATTTCTTTCATGAGTACTTTATAGTTTTCCGTGTATAGATTCTTAGTCTCCTTGGTTAGGTTTATTCCTAGGTATCTTATAGTTTTGGGTACAATTGTAAATGGGATTGACTCCTTAATTTCTCTTTCTTCTGTCTTATTGTTGGTGTAGAGAAATGCAACTGATTTCTGTGCATTGATTTTATATCCTGACACTTTACTGAATTCCTGTACAAGTTCTAGCAGTTTTGGAGTGGAGTCTTTTGGGTTTTCCACATATAGTATCATATCATCTGCGAAGAGTGATAGTTTGACTTCTTTGCCGATTTGGATGCCTTTAATTTCCTTTTGTTGTCTGATTGCTGAGCCTAGGACTTCTAGTACTGTGTTGAATAGCAGTGGTGATAACGGACATCCCTGCTGTGTTCCTGACCTTAGCAGAAAAGCTTTGTTTTTCTCCATTGAGAATGATATTTGCGGTGGGTTTTTCATAGATGGCTTTGATAATATTGAGGTATGTGTCCTCTATCCCTACACTTTGAAGAGTTTTGATCAGGAAGGGATGCTGTACTTTGTCAAATGTTTTTTCAGCATCTATTGGAGTATCATATGGTTCTTGTTCTTTCTTTTATTAATGTGATGTATCACATTGATTGATTTGCGGATGTTGAACCAACCTTGCAGCCCTGGAATAAATCCCACTTGGTCGTGGTGAATAATCCTTTTAATGTACTGTTGAATCCTATTGGCTAGTATTTTGGTGAGAATTTTTGCATCTGTGTTCATCAAGGATATTGGTCTGTAGTTCTCTTTTTTGATGGGATCCTTGTCTGGTTTTGGGATCAAGGTGATGCTGGCCTCATAAAATGAGTTTGGAAGTTTTCCTTCCATTTCTATTTTTTGGAACAGTTTCAGGAGAATACGAATTAGTTCTTTAAATCTTTGGTAGAATTCCCCTGGGAAGCCGTCTGGCCCTGGGCTTTTGTCTGTTTGGAGATTTTTGATGACTGTTTCAATCTCTTTACTGCTTATAGGTCTGTTCAGGTTTTCGATTTCTTCCTGTTTCAGTTGTGGTAGTTTATATGTCTCTAGGAATGCATCCATTTCTTCCAGATTGTCAAATTTGTTGGCATAGAGTTGCTCATAGTATGTTCTTATAATTGTCTGTATTTCTTTGGTGTTAGTTGTGATCTCTCCTCTTTCATTCATGATTTTATTTATTTGGGTCCTTTCTCTTTTCTTTTTGATAAGTCTGGCCAGGGGTTTATCAATCTTATTAATTCTTTCAATGAACCAGCTCGTAGTTTCGTTGATTTGTTCTATTGTTTTTTTGGTTTCTATTTCATTGATTTCTGCTCTGATCTTTATGATTTCTCTTCTCCTGCTGGGTTTAGGGTTTCTTTCTTGTTCTTTCTCCAGCTCCTTTAGGTGTAGGGTTAGGTTGTGTACCTGAGACCTTTCTTGTTTCTTGAGAAAGGCTTGTACCGCTATATATTTTCCTCTCAGGACTGCCTTTGTTGTGTCCCACAGATTTTGAACCATTGTGTTTTCATTATCATTTGTTTCCATGAATTTTTTCAATTCTTTTTTAATTCCCTGGTTGACCCATTCATTCTTTAGAAGGATGCTGTTTAGTCTTCATGTATTTGGGTCCTTTCCAAATTTCCTCTTGTGATTGAGTTCTAGCTTCAGAGCATTGTGGTCTGAAAATATGCAGGGAATGATCCCAAACTTTTGATACTGGTTGAGACCTGATTTAGCACCGAGGATGTGATCTATTCTGGAGAATGTTCCATGGGCACTAGAGAAGAATGTGTATTCTGTTGCTTTGGGATGAAATGTTCTGAATAGATCTGTGATGTCCATCTGGTCCAGTGTGTCATTTAAGGCCTTTATTTCCTTGTTGATCTTTTGCTTGGATGATCTGTCCATTTCAGTGAGGGGAGTGTTAAAATCCCCTACTATTATTGTATGATTGTTGATGTGTTTCTTTGATTTTGTTATTAATTGGTTTATATAGTTGGCTGCTCCCGTGTTAGTGGCATAGATATTTAAATTGTTAGATCTTTTTGTTGGACAGATCCTTTGCGTATGATATAGTGTCCTTCCTTATCTCTTATTATAGTCTTTGGCTTAAAATCTAATTGATCTGATCTAAGGATTGCCACCCCTGCTTTCTTCTGATGACCATTAGCATGGTAAATTCTTTTCCACCCCCTCACTTTAAATCTGGAGGTGTCTTTGGGTTTCAAATGAGTTTCTTGTAGGCAACATATAGATGGGTTTTGTTTTTTTTATCCATTCTGATACCCTGTGTCTTTTGATTGGGGCATTTAGCCCATTAACATTCAGGGTAACTATTGAGAGATATGAATTTAGTGCCATTGTATTGCGTGTAAGGTGACTGTTATTGTATATTGTTTCTGTTCCTTTCTGATCTACTACTTTTAGGGTCTCTCTTTGCTTAGAGGACCCCTTTCAATATTTCCTGTAGAGCTGGTTTGGTGTTTGCAAATTCTTTCAGTTTTTGTCCTGGAAGCTTTTTATCTCTCCTTCTATTTTCAATGATAGCCTAGCTGGATATAGTATTCTTGACTGCATGTTTTTCTTGTTTAGTGCTCTGAATATATCATGCCAGCTCTTTCTGGCCTGCCAGGTCTCTGTGGATAAGTCTGCTGCCAATCTAATATTTTTACCATTGTATGTTACAGACTTCTTTTCCCGGGCTGCTTTCAGGATTTTCTCTTTGTTACTAAGACTTGTAAATTTTACTATTAGGTGACGGGGTGTGGACCTATTCTTATTGATTTTGAGGGGGGGTTCTCTGAACCTCCTGGATTTTGATGCTTGTTCCCTTTGCCATATTGGGGAAATTCTCTCCAATAATTCTCTCCAATATACCTTCTGCTCCCCTCTCTCTTTCTTCTTCTTCTGGAATCCCAATTATTCTAATGTTGTTTCATCTTATGGTGTCACTTATCTCTCGAATTCTCCCCTCATGGTCCAGTAGCTGTTTGCCCCTCTTTTGCTCAGCTTCTTTATTCTCTGTCATTTGGTTTTCTATATCACTAATTCTTTCTTCTGCCTCATTTATCCTAGCAGTGAGAGCCTCCATTTTTGATTGCACCTCATTAATAGTTTTTTTTATTTCAACTTGGTTAGATTTTAGTTCTTTTATTTCTCCAGAAAGGGCTTTTATATCTCCTGAGAGGGTTTCTCTAATATCTTCCATGCCTTTTTCGAGCCCCGCTAGAACCTTGAGAATCCTCATTCTGAACTCTAGATCTGACATATTACCAATGTCTGTATTGATTAGGTCCCTAGCCTTTGGAACTGCCTCTTGTTCTTTTTTTTTTTTGTGGTGAATTTTTCCGCCTTGTCATTTTGTCCAGATAAGAGTATATGAAGGAGCAAGTAAAATACTAAAAGGGTGGCAACAACCCCAGGAAAATATGCTTTAGCCAAATCAGAAGAGATGGGAGGAAGGGGATAAAAAGGTTCAGAACGAAAAAAAAAAAAGAAATGATTAAAAAAGAAAACCAAAAAAGAAAAAATATAAAAAGGAAATATATATATATATATATATATATATATATATTAGGTAAACTAGTTAAAAAATGTTAAAAAAGGGTAAAAGTTAAAAAAAATTAGCAAGAAGAGAAAAAAAAATTGAAAAAGAAAAAAAAACAAATTAACTGCAAGGCTAAAGAATCATGGGGAGAAAGCCATGAGTTCTGTGTTTCCTTTCTCCTCCTCTGGAATTCTGCTGTTCTCCTTGGTATTGAAATTGCACTCCTTGGTAGGTGAACTTGGTCCTGGCTGGTTTCTTGTTGTTCTTCTGGGGGAGGGGCCTGTTGTAGTGATTCTCAAGTGTCTTTGCCCCAGGCGGCGTTGCACCACCCTTACCAGGGGCCTGGCTGAGTAATCTGCTAGGGTTTGCTTTCAGGAGCTTTTGTTCCCTGAGCGCTTTCCGTAGAGTTCTGGAGGACGGGAATGAAGATGGCAGCCTCCCAGTCTCCGGCCCGGAGGAGCCGAAAGCCCGGGGCCCCACTCCTCAGTGCGCTCTCAGACAACAGCGCCCAATTACTCCTGTCACTCTGTCTCCGGCCTCGCTCCGAGCTCACCAAGCCTGCGACCGGTTCAAGGTAACCCCGAGCTGAGAGTCACTCCTCGGCTCTGTCTCTGTAGCCGGCTTCCCCGTTCTAATACCTGTAAGCTCTGCGACACTCAGACATCCCCAATCCTTCTGTGACCCTGCGGGACCTTAGGCCACACTGACCCCGCGTGGGCTTCACCCCTGTTAAGCCTCTGGAGTGATGTCCCTCAGCGGAACAGACATTTAAAAGTCCTGATTTTGTGCTCTGTTGCTCCACTGCTTGCTGGGAGCCGGCCCCTCCCCCCACGGTCTAACTTCCTGTCGCTTTGGATTCACTTCTCCGCCAGTCCTACCTTTCAGAAAGTGGTTGATTTTCTGTTTCTAGAATTGCTGTTCTTCTTCTCTTCGATCTCCCATTGGATTTGTAGGTGTTTGCAATCTTTAGATAAGCTATCTAGCTGCTTTCCCGCTACCTGAAGTAGTCTCAGCCTGCTACTTCTCCACCATCTTGACTCCTCCCCAATAAATAAAATCTTTAAAAAAAAAAAAGTCCCCTGTTATTGTGTTACTCTTAATTTCTTCCTACATGTCAGTTAATAGTTGCTTTATATATTTAGGTGCTTCAGTGTTGGGTACAGAGATATTTATAATTGTAATACCCCCTTATTGATTTGATCCCTTCATCATTATTAATGCCTTACTTTGTGTCTTGTCACAGTCTTTAAGTCTTTTGTCTAAGTATTGGTACTCTGGTTGTTTTTGTTTGTTTGTTTTCATTTGCATGGAATATATTTTTCCATCCCTTCAGTTTTTATGTAGCTTTAGGTCTGGAGTGTCTTTAAGCAGCACATTATGGGTCTTGGGTCTTTTATCCATTCTTGTCACCCTGAATCTTTTGATTGGAGCATTTGGTCCATTTATATTTAATTATTGATATGTATGTACTTATTGCTATTTTGTTAATTGTTCTCCGGTTGATTTATTTTTTAATTTCTCCTTTGTTCTTTTTTTCTCACTCTCTTTCCATGTGATTGACAATTTTCTTTTGTGTCACATTTGGCTTTCTATTTATTTTTTGTGTATCTAGTATGGTTTTGGTTTGCAGTTACCTTCAGGTGCATATGACATTCTAGGTATACAGCATTCTATATTAAGTTGATGGTCATTTAAGTTTGAACACATGCTAAAGGTACTTTTTACAATCTCCTCCACATGTTATGTATGCATTATCATATTTTACATATTTTCTAAGTCTTCTCATATAATATTTTAGATATAATTGCTTTTACTACTTTTTTTTAGCCTGGGTAATTCTACCTTCCCTTTAATTCTGAGTGATAGATAAAATTACCTGATAGAGTAATCTTGGCTGTAGACTTTTTTCCTTTCAGCACTTCATTTTTTTAAAGATTTTATTTATTTATTTGACAGAGAAAGAGATCACAAGTAAGTAGAGAGGCAGGCAGAGAGAAAGGGGGAAGCAGGCTCCCTGCTGATCAGAGAGCCCAATGTGGGGCTCTATCCCAGGACCCTGAGACCATGACCTGAGCCAAAGGTAGAGGCTTAACCCACTGAGCCACCCACGCACACCAGCACTAATCATTTTTAATGAGAGCCCTCATGAATTAATGGCCTCCCAAGACCACACCTTCAAATACTATCACTTTGGGATTAGGTTTCAACATCGGTACTTTGGAGGAGGTTAATATTCAGTCTCTAGCGGAATCCAAAGCTAGTTTATAATAAAGGATAACAAAAGCCCTAGAGGGGTTCTCACTCTGAGAGAAATAGCTGGCAATCTAATCTTAATACAGATCTAGGTATTTTTATGAGATTAGAGCTAGCAGAACATGTTTCTGAATGAGGATGTGCCTGCAGGTGCTGAACCCTTTGAGACAAGAAACAGGCCATCACTGTACAATACCTTAGAGTTCCTTGTAGAGGGCCATTGTTCAATAACATCCATTAAATAGCAATATGGCAGTAAACCTGAACTGACAGGATTTTACAGTTCTTTACCTGGTGTTTAGGAGCATAAATTGTCTTCTTTTTTCCAAGTGAGCCCCACCATTATTTATTAGGTTTCAGGAGAGTTTTCCAAATAGAAACCTAGAGTAATTTGATGGTTAATTGAAAAAATAAGAGTTGACTGTACATAAAATGGGTACTACTACTTGTATATGGATATTCAATATTCAAATGTATTAGTGAATATATAATGTTTTGACATTTTTTATTTTATTAATTGGCAGATGCCATGTGGGAGTTTGGGAAATTAATATAAAAAAAGGAATTTCTATTCTTCCCCAAAATTATTGAACTAAGAAGAAAATTATCTTAGATATTCTATGAGATTTCCTCATTTTTATTCCTCAAAAGTCTTCAAGATTAAAAAATGGCTTTCCTTCATTAATGTTTAAATGCATTTCATACTTAGGGAATAGAGAAATCATATTTGAAACAATCAGTGGGAATTTGCTAGTCTTTAAAGCCCTTGGAGGAACTTGGAGGTGACAGATAGCCAGGTATATTTGCTAGGGTTGCTTAAACAACAAAAACTTATTTTCTCCCCATTCTGGAGGACAAGATTTAAACTAAAGTGTTCACAGTTTTGTTTAAGATCTCTCTCCCTGGTTTGCAGATGGCCATCTTCTCACTGTATCCTCACGTGGTCATTCCTTAGTCTGTTTAGAGCCTAATCTCGATTTGTAAGGACATCAGTCATATTGGAAAGACATATGTGAACTTGGTGATGGACCACCATTTTGCACACTACATGATGGCTTCAGGAAGATCCAGAGGCTCCTAACTTTTTCTCCTGTATTTGGTGCTGTGTTCTTAGTACGTAATAGCCCCCAAATCTCTAAAATTTATGATCTTACAGTGATGGGACAGGGTGGTTCAGCTCCTGTTGAATGGTTGAGGAAGAAGGGACAGGAGGTATGTGGGAGTCACTAATGTATGAAGTTGGTTCAGCCATCCCAAGATCATAGTGGAAATCAGTTCAACATAGGAACATTTTGTTATGTTAGTTTCTTTTATATTATCAGTTCTCTAATTCAGATATGTAATTGATTAAAATGGGCTTTATAGGGAGGCTGTTTCACGTAATAACGTGGCATATTTGCTGACAACAAGAAGTAAACATTAATTACAAACTATTCACACAGGGAGTCTGATTGTACACAATTTTTGTTTTCCCTCAGGGCCTATCATAGTGTTTCTTAAATATGTTTTGATTGATTGCTTTCTGGTTCACCTAGTTTTACAAAATACCTCAGGCTTCTTCAGCTGTGTGTAAATGTTTCTTATGGATGGTCAAATTTTACAAACCACAGGAATGACTCCATTTTATTTGGTTCTTTAATTCTGATGGCCATGATTGATCAACTAGATTGAATGGACTTATTAGACTCATGCATTTATGCAAAAAAATTACTTTTTTCCTTAACAGAAACAGCTGGTGTCAATGATGCGGATGGCTGAAGTTTTATTTGGAAAACAGCAGTTGGTACCAACACTCTTCTGCTGCTTATAGTTAAAATATCCCATAAAGACACATGCCATGGAGAAGATGGCAAGACTGAAATTTTCCAATATGGTACTTAAACTCTAGCTTGGCCTGGAAATCTGCAGGAGGGAGGAACACTGCAAGAGTCATTCTTCTTGGATTGGACCTGGCAAGTCGGGATTTTTTTCTCAGTTAAATGTACCCATGATTTATCCATTTGTATGTGGACCTTCTTTTTAAATGAATAATATCACCGTATTTCATTTTTAATGAAGAATAGAAGAAAATGGAAAATTTAAAATTAAAGTTGGGCTAGTTTTTTAAAGATAATTTTAGTTGTAGCTAAAAAAATTTTCTTCCTGAGTTTTGTGGGAAATTTCATCCTTATAAGAGACTGAGAAATTCCCTGGCTAGAATAAGACCTTAAGGCATAGTGCCTCTTGGATCCTTTATGGATCTCTTCAAGGAAGAGGAGAATAATGGTGATGCAGTAGCTACAATTGTTATATACTTTCAACCTGCAGGTGTTTTACAAACTTTACTATTTTTATGAACATATAATGTATTATTTGTTTCATGGGTACAGGTCTGTGAATCAGCAGTCTTACACAATTCACAGCACTCACCATAGCACTAAAGATCAGAAAGCTTGAGTAACTTCCCCATGATCACAAAGGTAATATGTTAAATCAAGAATTAAAACCCAGGCTCTGGCTCCAAAGCTCCTACCTTTAAGTATGCTCTTAACCTGTTACATTTTGCCACAGGTCACCTCCAAAATGTCCTTTATCTAGCTTAAATTTAATTCTTCTCAGCCTTGACTACTTAAGAAATAAAAAAATGAGGTACCATCATCCTCCTTTGCCCATTTTTCCCCATGCTGTTTGGCTCCATAACTTATATAACCCAACAGTCTTGCTTCAGACCTTAATAAATTTGAGGAAGAAACTCAGCAAAAATTAAGGCTGAACCATGGATTAGGAGCCTCATTTGGGAGAAGATGGTGGAATATCAGGATCCTGAGTTCTGCTCATTGAGGTAGGGCTACATGTACTACAACCAACACTGAAAACCACCTGAAGACTGGTATAGTAGATCTTCTACAGCTAGTCATAAAACACATTAAAAAGGGAAGGGGGTAGAAACACAGTTGGGAAACAAATCCATAGTGTGAATACACAAACAGGAGAGACATCACAAGCACAGAGGAGAAAGAATACCACACCTCACCCTTGGCACCCCCTCCAGCCCTGGGGATGCATACAGGGAACAGGAGCCCTCATAATGTCTGGCTTCAAAGGTCAGTTCAGCTTAACTCAGGGAAAGCTATAGGAAATGAAGTGCACCCTTTAAAAAAAAAAAAAAATACTAAATAGCTCAGCCTGAGACAAAGCTTAGAAGAAACACTTTGAAATGTGTCTAGGATACACATGAAGGAAATTATTAATTTTATTATGTATGCTGGAGGGGCAAGGACCTACAGGAAATTTCTCTAGAAATAAAAGTGCTGGTGGGTGCCGTTTCTTTTCTCCTCTAGTAAATAGGTGAATGCTTATAGAATCAGCACTAACCTTCTCCAAATTCCCCACCCCAAAATTTTCCTGAAGACATATTTTACAAACTCCTGTAGGTGCCCCTCCAACGTGGCTCCCACCATGGAAATTGGGAAAGCAAACTCTACACATCAGCACATTTGCAGTTCCTACGCAGGGACTGTCAGCTACTGGCACAGAGAACAAATCTTGCCCTTTGGTGTACCCACAGGTATCATAATAGGTCATTGTAGCCCACAGGGATAATAGCCAACCCCACCCACCACAGCAATCATGGTTTAACCACAAAAGGAATGAATACACATGTAGCCCACATAGGAGATCCTCCCTGGAGCACCTGGTTCTGCTGAGCAGGGGGAAATGCATTAAAAGACAATTTCTATAAGACCACTGCTTTCAAGATCAGTATAGTAGCTGGCCTACCTAATAGAATACATATAATACATATCCATATTCTCAGGTCACAATGCTTTGAAACTGGAATTCAGACACTTGGAATCTAAAGACCATCCTGCTCAAGAATGTTTGGATGAACCAGAAAATCAAGGGAGAACTTAAACAATTCATGGAAACCAATGAGAATGAAGACACATCAGTCCAAAACCTATGGGATACAGCAAAAACGATCCTAAGGGGGAAATACATAGCCATCCAAGCCTCACTCAAAAACAAAAAAACAAAACAGAACAAAAAATCCTGAATACATCAACTCTCTTTACACCTTAAGGAACTGGAAAATTATCAACAAATTAAGCCAACCCCACACACAAGAAGGGAAATAAGTAAGATTAGAGCAGAGATCAATGAGTTAAAAACTAGAGATAGAGTAGAACACATCGACAAAACTAGAAGCTGGATTTTTGAAGAAATTAATAAGATTGATAAGCCACTAGCCAAACTAATCCAAAAGAAAAGAGAGAGGACCCAAATTAATAAGATTATGAATGAAAGGGGAGAGGTCATGACTAACTCCAAAGAAATAGAAATTATTATCAACAGCTATACACCAGTAAGTTAAGCAACATAGAAGAAATGGATGCATTCCTGGAAACCTATAAACTTCTGAGACTGAAACAGGAAGAAATTGACAACCTGAGTAGATTGATGTCTAGTAATGAGATTGATGCAGTGATCAAAAACCTCCCAAAAAACAAGAGCCCAGGACCTGACGGATTTCCTGGGGAATTCTACCAAACATTCAAAGAAATAACTCCTCTTCTCCTGTAGCTGTTTCAAAAAATAGAGACAGAAAGAAAACTTCCAGACTCTTTCTATGAAGTCAGCATTACCCTGATCCCCAAACCAGCAAAGACCCCATCAAAAAAGGAGAATTTCAGACCAATATCCCTGACAAATATGGATGCCAAGATTCTCAACAAAATCCTAGTACATTAAAAAGATTATCCACCATGACCAGCTGCGATTTATTCCTGGAATGCAAGGATGGTTGTTCAACATTCACAAATCAATCAATGTGATAGAACAAATCAATAACAGAAGGGAGAAGAACCACATGGTTCTCTCAATTGATGCAGAAAAAGAATTTAACATGATACAGCATCTGTTCCTGATTAAAATGATTCAAAGTATAGGGATAGAGGGAACATTCCTCAACTTCATAAAATCTGTCTATGAAAAACCCATAATGAATATCATTCTCAATGGAGGAAAAGCTGACAGTCTTCCCATTGAGATCAGGAACATGACAAGGATGACAAGGAACATAATATTCTCAATGGAGGAAAAGCTGACAGCCTTCCCATTGAGATCAGGAACATGACACTGTTGTTCAAGATAGTACTAGAAGTCCTAGCAACAGCAATCAGACAACAAAAAGAAATAAATGGTATTCAAATTGGCAAAGAAGAAATCAAACTCTCTCTTCACAAATGACATAATACTTTATATGGAAAACCCAAAAGATTCCACCCCTAAACTATTAAAACTCACACAGCAATTGAGTAATGTGGCAAGATATAAAATCAATGTACAGAAATTAGTTGCTTTCTTATACCCTAACAATGAAAATATAGAAAGGGAAATTAGAGAATTGACTCCATTTACTATAGCACCAAGAACTCTAAGATACCTTGGAATAAACATGTCCAAAGAGGAAAATTATCTATACTCAAGGAACTACAGAACACTCATAAAAGAAATTGAAGAGACACAAAAAGTTGGAAAAGTATCCCATGCTCATGGATCAGAAGACTAAACATTGTTAAATTGTCTGTACTGCCCAGAGAAATCTATACTTTCAATGTCATCCTGATCAAAATTCCACTGGCATTTTTCAAAGTGTTGGAATAAACAATCCTAAAATTTGTATGGAACCAGGAAAGACTCCAAATCACTAAAGAAATGTTGAAAAAGAAAAAGCTGGAGGTATTATGTTGCCTGATTTCAAGCTTTACTACAAAGCTGTGATCCCCAAGTCAGCATGGTACTGGCACAGAAACAGACACATGGACCAGTGGAACAGAGTAGAGAGCCCAGATATGGACCCTCAACTCTATGGTCAAATAATCAACAAAGCAGGAAAAAATACCCAGTGGAAGAAAGACAGTCTCTTCAATAAATGGTGCTGAGAAAATTAGACAGCTATGTATAGAAGAATGAAACTCGGCCATTCTCTTATAGCATTCATAAAGATAAGCTCAAAATGGATGAAAGACCTCAAAGTGAGACAAGAATCTATCAAAATCCTAAAGGAAAACATAGACAATAACCTCTTTGACATCAGACACAGCAAATTCTTTCAAGACATGTTTCCAAAGACAAAGGAAACAAAAGCAAAAATGAACTCTTAGGACTTCATCAAGATCAAAAGCTTCTGCACAGCAAAGTAAACAGTCAACAATATAGAGAGACAACCCATAGAATGGGAGAAGATATTCGCAAATGACACTACAAAGGGCTGATATCCAACATCTATAAACCCCTCACACTCAACACCCAAAAAACAGATAATCACATCAAAAAATGGGCAGAAGACACAAACAGACACTTCTTCAAAGAAGATGCACAAATGGCTAACAGACACAGGAAAAAAATGTTCATCATCATTAGTCATCAGGGAAATTCAAATCAAAACCTCAGTGAGATACCACCTTACACTAGTTAGAATGGCCAAAATTATCAGGACAGGAAACAAGTGTTGGAGAAGATGTGGAGAAAGGGGAAACCTCTTACACTGTTGGTGGGAATGCAATTTGGTGCACCTACTTTGGAAAACTGTGGAGATTCCTTAAGAAATTAAAAATAGAGCTACCTTATGGCCCTTCAATTGCACTACTGGGTATTTACCCCAAAGATACAGATGCAGTGAAAAGAAGGGCCATCTGTACCCCAATGTTTATAGCAGCAATGGTCACAATCACCAGACTGTGGAAGAGTCAAGATGCCTTTCAACAGACAAATGGATAAAGAAGATATGTCCATATATACAATTGAGTATTATGCCTCCATCAGAAGGATGAATACTCAGCTTTTGTATCAACATGGATGGGACTGGAGGAGATTATGCTGAGTGAAATAAGTCAAGCAGAGAAAGTCAATTATCATACGGTTTCACTTACTTGTGGAGCATAAAGAATTACATGGAGGACATTAGGAGAAGGAAATGAAAAGTGAATTGGGGGAAATGGGAGGAAGAGTTGAAGCATGAGAGACCATGAACTGAGAAACATACTGTGGGTTTTGGAAGGGAGGGAGCGGGGGATGGGTTAGCCTGGTGGTGGATATTAAGAGAGGGCACATATTGCATGGAGCACTGGGTGTGGTACATAAACAATGAATCTTGACACTGAAAAAATTTAAAAATAAAGATTAAATGAAAGAAAAACTTAAATTAGATAAGCATTATGCCTGATAAAGAGTTCAAAGTGATGGTAATAAAGATTCTCACCAGACTTGAGAGAAGAGTGGGTGAACTCAGTAAGAACTTCAGAAAGGATAAAAAATATGAAAAGGAATTAGAGCTGAAGAATAACTGAAATGAAAAATACACTAGAAGGAATCAACAGCCAATTACAAGATGCTGAAGAATAGATCAGTGATCTGGAATCTGCGGACTAGAAAGTGACCAAACTGAAAAGCAAAAAGAAAAAAATAATACTGTAGAGGTCACTGAACTTATTTTATTATCAAACATAATAACATTCACATAATAGGGATGCCAGAAGGAAAAAGAGACAGAAGGAGGCAGAAAATTTAGTTGAAGATATAACAGCTAGAAACTTCCCTAATCTGGGAAAGAAAATAGACATACATATCCAGGATTCACCAACAGCCCCAAACAAGATGAACCCAAGGAGATCCACACTGAGACACATAAAAATTAAAATGGCAAAGTATTGGTAAAGAGAATTTTTAGAACACCAAGAAAAGAAAACCATTATATATAAGGAAAACCTCATAGTATATTAGCTGATATTCCAGCAGAAACATTACAGGCCAAAAGGAATTGGTATGATATAAAGTACTTAAAGAAAAAACCTGCAACCAAGGTTACCAAACAAGATTATCATTCAGAATAGAGAAACACTTTCCCAGATACACAATATTAAAGGAGTTCATCACCATTAACCCACCCTCACAGGAAATGTTAAGGTGATTTAAGTGGAAAGTAAAGCCAATAGCTAGAAGAAAATTATGAAAGAAAAAAAATTACACATAACAACAAACATATAGTCAAAGTAATAAGTACACAATATAAAGCCAGTATGGATGTTAAAACATAAGAACAGTAAAATCAATTATATCTACAATAATTAGTCAAGGGATACATAAAATATCAAGATGTAAAATGTGACATATACATAAAACTTGGAGGGGAGAGTAAAACTTTAGTGCTTTTAGAATGTGTTCAAACTTAAGTGACTATCAGTAAATACAGACTGCTATACACACAGGATGTTATTCATGAACCTAGTATTAGCCACAAATCAAAAAATATTGATACACAAAAAAGAGAAAGGAATCCAAGAATAATACTAAAGGAAGATATCAAACTGCAAGAGGAAAGGACAGAAGAACTACAAAAACAAACAAACAAACAAACAAACAAACAAAAAAACCCCAGAAAACAACAAAGTGGAACAAGCATGTACGTATCAATAGTTACTTTAAATATAAATGGACTAAATTCTCCAATTAAAAGACATAGGCTAACTAAATGGATTTTTAAAAGACTCGTCTATATACTACTATAAGAGACTCACTTCAGACCTGAGGAGTAAAAGAAAGAAAAAATATACCATACAAACATAGAAGAATTGCTACTGTGTTTTTGTTTTTTAATCAGACAAAATAGACTACACAACACACAACAATGTCCTTCAAGGATCAGTCTAACTGGAGGGTATATAATTGTAAGTATTTCTGCACTGAAAAAAGGGAGACAAATATATAAAGCAAATACTAACAGAAAACGTCTCCTACTATTATTGTATTACTATGAGTTTGTCACTTTAACACTCACTTACTTCAATGGATAGATCAGGCAGAAAATAAATAAGAAACTGGCTTTGAATGACATGTTGGACCAGATGGACCTAATAGATATGTACAGAACATTCCATCCAAAAACAGAATACATATTTTCATGTGTACATGGATATTCTCCAGGACAGATGACATGTTTAAGACACAAAACAATTCTCACTAAATACAAGATTAAAATCATATCAAGCAACTTTTCTGAAAACAACACTATGAAACTAGGAATCCCAAGAAGAAATCTGGAAAACAACAAAAATACACCGAGATTAACATATTACTAAACAACAAATGGGTCAAACAAGAAATAAAAGAAGTTTTAAAACAGGCAAATTAAAATGAAATCACAATCATCCAGAATGTTTGGAATGCAGCAAAAACAATTCTAAAAAGGATGTTTATAACATTATAGGCCTACTTAAAAAATGAGAAGAAAATCTCAACTAACATACAAAAGAGATTTATTTTTATTTTTTTATTTTATTTTTTTATTATTTTTTAATCATTTTTTACATATTTACATATTTTACATATTTACAGCATAACAGTATTCATTGTTTTTGTACCACACCCAGTGCTCCATGCAATCCGTGCCCTATCTAATACCCACCACCCGGTTCCCCCAAGCTCCCACTCCCCCACCTCTTCAAACCCTTCAGATTGTTTTTCAGTGTCCATAGTCTCTCATTGTTCACCTCCCCTTCCAATTTCCCCCAACACCCTTCTCTTAACTCCCCATGTCCTCCATGCTATTTGTTATGCTCCACAAATAAGTGAAACCATATGATAATTGACTCTCTCTGCTTGACTTATTTCACTCAGCATAATCTCCACCAGTCCTGTCCATGTTGCTACAAAAGTTGGGTATTCATCCTTTCTGATGGAGGCCTAATACTCCATAGTGTATATGGACCACATCTTCCTTATCCATTCGTCCATTGAAGGGCATCTTGGTTCTTTCCACAGTTTGGCGACCATGGCCATTGCTGCTATAAACATGGGGGTACAGATGGCCCTTCTTTTCACTACATCTGTATCTTTGGGGTAAATACCCAGTAGTGCAATTGCAGGGTCATAGGGAAGTTCTATTTTTAATTTCTTGAGGAATCTCCACACCATTCTCCAAAGAAGCTGCACCAACTTGCATTCCCACCAACAGTGTAAGAGGGTTCCCCTTTCTCCACATCCCCTCCAACACATGTTGTTTCCTGTCTTGCTAGTTTTGGCCATTCTAACTGGTGTAAGGTGATATCTCAATGTGGTTTTAATTTGAATCTCCCTGATGGCTAGTGATGATGAACATTTTTTCATGTGTCTGATAGCCATTTGTATGTCTTCATTGGAGAAGTGTCTGTTCATATCTTCTGCCCATTTTTTGATATGATTATCTGTTTTCTGTGTGTTGAGTTTGAGGTGTTCTTTATAGATCCTGGATATCAATCTTTTGTCTGTACTGTCATTTGAAAATATCTTCTCCCATTCTGTGGGTTGCCTCTTTGTTTTCTTGACAGTTTCCTTTGCTGTGCAAAAGCTTTTGATTTTGATGAAGTCCCAAAAGTTTATTTTGGCTTTTGTTTCCTTTGACTTTGGAGACATATCTTGAAAGAAGTTGCTGTGGCTGATATCGAAGAGATTACTGCCTATGTTCTCCTCTAGGATTCTGATGGATTCCTGTCTCACATTGAGGTCTTTTATCCATTTTGAGTTTATCTTTGTGTACGGTGTAAGAGAATGGTCAAGTTTCATTCTTCTACATATAGCTGCCCAGTTTTCCCAGCACCATTTATTGAAGAGACTTTTTTCCACTGTATATTTTTTCCTGTTTTGTCAAAGATTAACTGACCATAGAGTTGAGGGCCCATATCTGGGCTCTCTACTCTGTTCCACTGGTCTATGTGTCTGTTTTTATGCCAGTACCATGCTGTCTTGGTGATCACAGCTTTGCAGTAAAGCTTGAAATCAGGTAACGTGATGCCCCCAGTTTTATTTTTGTTTTTCAACATTTCCTTAGTGATTTGGGGTCTCTTCTGGTTCCATACGAATTTTTGGATTATTTGCTCCAGCTCTTTGAAGAATACCAGTGGAATTTTGGTTGGAATGGCATTAACAGTATAGATTGCTCTAGGCAGTATAGACATTTTAACAATGTTTATTCTTCCAATCCAAGAGCATGGAATGGCCTTCCATCTTTTTGTGTCTTCTTCAATTTCTTTCATGAGTGTTCTGTAGTTCCTCGAGTACAGATCCTTTACCTCTTTGGTTAGGTTTATTCCCAGGTATCTTATGGTTCTTGGTGCTATAGTAAATGGAATTGATTCTCTAATTTCCCTTTCTGTATTTTCATTGTTAGTGTATAAGAAAGCCACTGATTTCTGTACATTGACTTTGTATCCTGCCACATTACTGAATTGCTGTATGAGTTCTAGTAGTTTGGGGGTGGAGTCTTTTGGGTTTTCCATATAAAGAATCATGTCATCTGCGAAGAGAGAGAGTTTGACTTCTTTATTGCCAATTTGTATACCTTTTATTTCTCTTTGTTGTCTGATTGCTGTTGCTAGGACTTCTAATACTATGTTGAACAAGAATGGTGAGAGTGGGCATCCTTGTCGTGTTCCTGATCTCAACGGGAAGGCTGCAAGCTTTTTCCCATTGAGGATGATGTTTGCTGTGGGTTTTCATAGATAGATTTGATGAAGTTCAGGAATGTTCCCTCTATCCCTATACTTTGAAGCGTTTTAATCAGGAACAGATGCTGGATTTTGTCAAATGCTTTTTCTGCATCAATTGAGAGGACCATGTGTTTCTTCTCTCTTTTCTTATTAATTTGTTATATCACATTGATTGATTTGCGAATGTTGAACCATCCTTGTAGCCCAGGAATGAATCCCACCTGGTCATGGTGGATAATCTTTGTAATGTGCTGTTGGATCCTGTTTGCTAGGATTTTGTTGAGAATCTTAGCATCCATATTCATCAGTGATATTGGTCTGAAATTCTCCTTTTTGGTAGGGTCTTTGCCTGGTTTGGGGATCAGGGTAATGCTGGCTTCATAGAAAGAGTCTGGAAGTTTTCCTTCTGCCTCAATTTTTTGAAACAGCTTCAGGAGAATAGGTGTTATTTCTTCTTTGAAAGTTTGGTAGAATTCCCCAGGGAATCCATCAGGTCCTGGGCTCTTGTTTTTTGGGAGGTTTTTGATCACTGCTTCAATCTCGTTACTAGATATCAGTCTATTTAGGTTGTCGATTTCTTCCTGGTTCAATTTTGGGAGTTTATAGTTTTCCAGGAATGCATCCATTTCATCTAGGTTTCTTAGCTTATTGGCATATAACTGTTCGTAATAACTTCTGATGATTGTTTCTACTTCCTTGGTGTTAGTTGTGATCTCTCCCTTTTCATTCATAATTTTATTAATTTGGATTTTCTCTCTTTTCTTTTGGATTAGTGTGGCCAATGGTTTATTGGTCTTATTGATTCTTTCAAAAAACCAGCTTCTAGTTTCATTGATACATTCTACTGTATCTCTGGTTTCTACCTCATTGATCTCAGCTCTAATCTTGATTATTTCCCTTCTTATGTGTGGAGTTGGTTTGATTTGTTGTTGATTCTCCAGTTCTTTAAGGTGTAGAGACAGCTGCTGTGTTCTGGATTTTTCAATTTTTTTGAGTGAGGCTTGGATGGCTATGTATTTCCCCCTTAGGACCGCCTTTGCTGTATCCCATAGGTTTGGGGCTGAAGTGTCTTCATTCTCATTAGTTTCCATGAATTGTTTCAGTTCTTCTTTGATCTCCTGGTTGATCCAAGCATTCTTAAGCAAGGTGGTCTTTAGCTTCCAGGTGTTTGAGTTCCTTATGAACTTTTCCTTGTGATTGAGCTCCAGTTTCAAAGCATTGTGATCTGAGAATATGCAGGGAATAATCTCAGTCTTTTGGTATCGGTTGAGTCCTGATTTGTGACCCAGTATGTGGTCTATTCTTGAGAAGGTTCCATGTGCACTTGAGCAGAATGAGTATTCTGTTGTTTTAGGGTGGAATATTCTGTATATATCTATGAGGTCCATCTGGTCCAATGTGTCATTCAATGCTCTTGTTTCTTTATTGATTTTCTGCTTCGATGATCTGTCTATTTCTGAGAGAGGCATGTTAAGATCTCCTACTATTAATGTATTCATTTCAATATGACTCTTTATCTTGATTAACAGTTTTCTTATGTAATTGGCTGCTCCCATATTGGGGGCATAGATATTTACAATTGTTAGATCATCTTGGTGGATAATCCCTTTAAGAATTATGTAGTGTCCTTCTGTATCTCTGACTACAGTCTTTAGTTTAAAATCTAATTTATCTGATATGAGAATCGCTACCCCAGCCTTCTTTTGAGGCCCATTGACATGAAAGATGCTTCTCCGTCCCTTCACTTTCAGTCTGGGTGTATCTTTAGGTTCAAAATGGGTCTCTTGTAGACAACATATGGATGGGTCCTGTCGTTTTATCCAATCTGCAACCCTGTGCCGTTTTTTGGGCGCATTTAGGCCATTCACATTGAGAGTGATTATTGATAGATACATTTTTTATTGACATCATGTTACCTTTGAAGTCTTTCTTTCTGTAGATTGTCTCTATATTTCTGTTCAATGCTATTCTTAGGATTTTTCCTCTTTTATAGAACCCCCCCCCTTAATATTTCCTGCAGTGTTGGCTTGGTGGTTGCATAGTCTTTTAAGCCTTGCCAGTCTTGGAAACTCTTTATCTCTCCATCCATTTTGAATGTCAGTCTTGCTGGATAAAGTATTCTTGGCTGCATGTTCTTCTCATTTAGTGCCATGAATATATCTTGCCAGCCCTTTCTGGCTTGCCAGGTCTCTGTGCACAGGTCTGACGTTATTCTGATGGGCTTTCCTCTGTAAGTAAGGAGCCTCTTTGTCCTAGCAGCTTTCAAGAGATTATACCTATAATTATGACTCCTCAATTTGACTATCAGGTGCCTTGATGTTTTTTCTGGAATCTATAATCTTGGGTGGAGACCGTTTGGCCTCTAGTACATGAACGCTGGTTCCATTCGCGAGATTGGGAAAATTTTCATGAAGATCTTGTTCCACTATATCTTCTAGACTTCTTTCTTTCTCCTCCCCTTCAGGGATTCCAATAATTCTGACGTTGGAATGTTTCATGGCGTCATTTATTTCCCTGATTCTGTTTTCATGGTTTCTAAGCTGGTTGTTCCAGGCTTCCTCTTGATCCTTTCTCTCTGTTTGTCCTCCAGATCACTAATTCTATCTTCTATCTCAGTTACCGTAGCTTTGAGAGAATTTAGATTAGATTGGAACTCATTGAGAGAATTGTGAACCTCAGCCCTGGTAGCTTTTAGCTCTGCCCTAACATTGTGAACATCCTGTAAGGTCATTTTCAGCTCGGCCCTAATCAGTTCTGTTTGGTCATCCATGGCTTTCTCCAACCTAGCTATTACCTGGATAATTGTTAGCCTGAATTCTTTTTCTGACATTTTGTCTATGTTGATAGCCATTAGCTCTGTTGCAGAAGGTCCATCTTCTATATATTTCCTCTGTTGGGCATTCCTCCTCCTAGTCATTTTGGTGAGAGATGACTGAACAGATGTAGCTGGTTGTATCGACTGTGGTGCAGTCTGGGTGCACCCTGGAACACTTCTGAGCAATCAGGATTTCCAACCCAAATGAGAGAAAAAAGAAAAAGAAAAAGAAAAAAAAAAGAAAAGAGAGAGAGAGGAAAGAAAGGGAAGATGAAAGAGAGGGTTCAGCCCAAATGGGCCCCAAGGTAAGACTTATGAGGTATACAAACAAAAACAGACAAAAAGACTGATAAAAGTATATAACAAGAGAAAAAAAAAATATATATATGAAAATAAAGGAAGAACCTTGTCGAAAAGAACCCCAAGTGTAAGATTTATATACTATCAAGACAAACACAAAAACACAGAAACACTGGTGGAAGAAAAAGATGGGAGAGTGGTTATAAATTCTCAGTGTGGGTGAGGAAGGTTGTTTTGATTCTTCCTGGATGTATCTTGATATCTTTGTTAAAGGACTCAACTTTCCTAGGCTAAAGGGGGATTAAAAATTTGTTTACCTATAGGGGTAGTATTGATTGGGGAAAGGGGATTACTTTGAAGTTTAACTCTATATGAATATTAGAAAATAAAAATAAAAAAGGAATAAACTAGACTAAACTAAACTAAAATTTTAAAAAATTCAAAAAATAGAAATGCAAAAGAAAAACACAGGTGTATGTATCAAAAAGTTCAGGTTAGAAGGTTATTATGGAATTTGATGTACTGGACAGCTCGCTGTGATGGTAAATAGGTTAAAAAATTATCTATATAAAAAAATTTAGCCAGAATAGTGGGAACAAATTAAAAATAAAAGTTGTCCTATGAAGTAGTGGTTGTTCTCTTAGTTTTTGTTTTTTTTTTTTTTTT